>NC_092149.1:37422057-37527057 GCF_045791955.1 Oncorhynchus clarkii lewisi
GTGATACAGCGAATTATAAGTAAAATAATCTGTCTGTAAACAATTGTTGGACAAATTACTTGTGTCATGCACAAAGAATGTCCTAACCGACTTGCCAAAACTATATATATATATATATATATATAAAACGAAATTGGGGAGAAAAAGGGGGTAAAATTAAAAAATAAAAATAAAAAATAATATATATATATATATATATATATATATATATATATATATTTTAATTGTACCCCCTTTTTCTCCAATTTTTGTATCCAATTGTTGTAGTAGCTACTATCTTGTCTCATCGCTACAACTCCCGCACGGACTTGGGAGAGACGAAGGTTGAAAGTCATGCGTCCTCCGATACACAACCGAACCAGCCGCACTGCTTCTTAACACAGCGCGCATCCAACCCGGAAGCCAGCCGCACCAATGTGTCGAAGGCTACACCGTGCACCTGGCAACCTTGGTTAGCGCGCACTGCGCTCGGCCCGCCACAGGAGTCGCTGGTGCGCGATGAGACAAGGACATCCCTACCGACCAAGCCCTCCCTAACCCGGACGACGCTAGGCCAATTGTGCGTCGCCCCACGGACCTCCCGGTCGCGGCCGGTTACGACAGAGCCTGGGCGCGAACCCAGGGACTCTGATGGCACAGCTGGCGCTGCAGTACAGCGCCACCCGGGAGGCTAAACTATAGTTTGTTAACAATAAATTTGTGGAGAGGTTAAAAAAATAGTTTTTATAACTCCAACCTAAGTGTATGTAAACTTACGACTTCAACTGTATATATACAGAGGATACAACCATCCCAGCTCTGCAGCTTTTGCTGCGAAGAGACAGAATCATTAGATCATCAGACAGTGACATTCAATACCGCCTCGCACACTCTTGCCTGCATCTACTGATATAGGGTATAATCATTGGTCCAACAGTTGCAAACAAGAGTTTCTATTGGACAAATTCAAATATGTTTATTCCCGTTTTGCTCCGCTTGCTTCCGTTTAAGAAACGTTTTTCAACTAAATTGGTGTAATCACGCATAAACACAGTTCACTTTCATAGCAGGCACGTTGTATTCCTTCTCGCATTTCTCCTCCTCTCACCTCTTCCCTTCACTTGAGGACTTCAATAGACAACACATCAGCTGATACACACAGCCTACATCGTTGTCACCATCATGCAATCATGCAGTAATGTTACAGTCAGTAAGCAGTTACACCGGCGGGCCCCTGTGGCAATATATTAGTAATATCAAAAAAGCTTAACTTGAAAGAGTTCCAGTGTTGTGTTGGAAAGTCATAGCCAGCTAGCTAACAGAGCATCCATCTGTTACGTTGAGCAGGGTGTTTCAGTAGGCTAAACTAGCTAGCTGCATTTGCTAGTTAAGTAAGTGAAACTGAAAGTGGAATTTTTTTTAGAAATTCTCTCTCTGTATTTCTCTCTTTTTTCTCCTTCCTTTTGGAATAAATTAAATTGTTCAAAACTGTTTAACTATTGTCTTTCTCTCTCTTTGAGTCAACTACTCACCACTTTTTTTCCACTGCAGTGTTAGCTAGCTGTAGCTTCTGCTTTCAATACTAGATTCATTCTGATCCTTTAATTGGGTGGACAACAAGTAATTCCATGCTGCAAGAGCTCTGAAAGGCTGGAGGACATCCTCCGGAAGTTGTCATAGTGAGAACCATGAGCCTAGGTTTTGTATTGAAGTCAATGTACCCAGAGGAGGATGGAAGCTACCTGTCCTCTGGCTACACCTTGGTGTTATCCTACAGAGTGCTGTTGAGGCTACTGTAGACCTTCTTTGCAAAATAGTGTGTTATAATCCAATATTTGGTGATGCAATTATATTTAGTATATTTTTATCTAAAAAGGATACCTTTTTAAATGTTTCACCATTAAAATTTTTATGAAGTTCACTGAGGAGGATGGTCCTCCTCTTCCTCATCTGAGGAGCCTCCACTAATCATTTGTTTTGGTACTGTCCATTTGTAGCTTGTTTTTGGTTGCAGGTTCAGGAATGTCTGAAGAATTGCAACGTTTACCTGGAGGTAACTCTGCAAACAGCACTGCTGGGTGATCTGAAAAGTCATAGTCCAATCGATCCAATAATATAATAATACTCTTAGCAAAAATGTTTATCTTTAATTTTCAATCTGTAGGAACTATGAGAATAGAAAGGTTCAGAATGTTTGTGAAACGCAGCACAGTTGAAAAATAAATGGGGGATTGGAAATTATGCAGACAATTACATTGATAGAAGCCACAATCTATTTGCAATATTCAAACTGATCCACCCCCTATTTTAACAAAGTTAAAAAACAGGCTAAATATTTACAGAACAGGCTAAATATTTACTTCCGCTCTCACAACGTTTAAAAAACGTTCAGTTTTATCAGTTAGGAAACGTATTGCTTCGTTTCTCAGAACCAATGGGAAACCAAAAATATACATTCCCACAACTTCCAAGCAACCAAATGTGATAGTTGGGGCCCTCTCTAAAACCGTTCTAATAGCCAGCCCCTTCACTTAACATGAATCTATTTTGGGCAGTATTGACTTTAGAAGCTAGTCACAGTACACACCAACACTCTACTCATGAAACCTTGGCAGGGAAAAGTCTGGAAGAGCAGCTCCAGACTTTTTCCGTCCTAGCTCGCTCATTAACGTCTTAATTGAAATTACGGATGGCCTCTTATCCACTTGTCATCCCCTTATGCCATAGTTTGTACATCTCAATTGTCAGTAGAAACCACATTTGTTTAAGCAAGTCAGCCATATCAGCTATGTTTTTTTTAAAGGAATTAAATGACGCTGAATGAACTGTTTCGCTGCCAGACAAGGCTCCGCTGATAGCCAGGTGTAGCAGTGGTGTAGTGCAATTAATGTATTGTTTAGTGTTGTGTAGTGGCTTTGCTGGCATGCATCCCACCAAGATGTACATGCTAAAATCGCCACTGCTTGTACATATCCCGTTCCACCCCTCACATCTCTCTCTCTCTATCACTCTCCCCCCCCCTCTCTATCTGTGTTATTGTGAAGTGCGGGCCGGAGAGCTGGCTGAAGGTTAGAGTGATGAGTATGCATCACGTCTCTGACTGTGCCACTAGAAACCTGAGATGGTAGCAGATACGATTGTATGATACTGTTTCCCGCAAAGAGGCTCTTTCCTCCAGTAGACCTCAGATGAGGGCAGGGTGGAGGTTTTATTACGTTAAAGACATCAGATCACCGGTCTCATCTATATCAGTGCAAAACACTCCATGCCACAGCAGAAAGATAATAAGAAACTGTTAGAGAGAGAGAGAGACAGAGAGAAAGAGAGAGAATGAGAGAGAATGAGAGTGAGAGAGGAAGAGAGAAGAGTGAGAAAGAAAGACAGAAAGAAAGAAAGATGAAGAAAGTGAGCTCCATGGAAAGGAGGTGCTTTCATTTCTACGGTCAGCCCAGAATGCTGGTGCTCTGAGGGCCATTGACCAGACCTGGATGAATAATTCAGCTCCTGGTGAGTTGGTCTCTGGAGGGATCCTGGGTCGGCGAGGAGAGCTCAGCTCCACTTGATGGTAAATGTGCAGTAGTGGGACAATCAAGAGGTCTTTAAAAAGGCCTTGTGCACTTAACTCACAGGAGCATCTCCATGTTGACCCCAGCCATGATCAATACAGAGCCTGGGCCAGATGTTGTCCAATACCACGCTCGGGTCTAGGCGAAAAGCAAGGAGGGGGCTGTTATTTAGGAGGAGGACTCTAGAGAGCGTGGTCTGTGGGATTGCATTTATGCATGTACTCAAGGGTGAGTGGATCCATTGTGGAAGAAATACTGTAGAGCACGTGTCAAACTCATTCGACGTAAGGCCAAGTGTCTGTGGGTTTTCCCTCCTCCCATGTACTTGATGATGAAGTAAGGTAACTAATTAGTAAAGGACTCCCCTCACCTGGTTGTCTAGGTCTTAATTGAATGGGGATAAAAAACTGAAAGACACTAGGCCCTACATGGAATGAGTATGACACCCCAGTTGTTGTTGCTGTTTGACCCGCTCAGAATCACATTGGATTAAACATTTTACTGAAAGTGTGACTCATGAAAGCATACACTCATCCTGAGTGAGAAAGATAGAGAACCAAAAAATAATTTAAACAATTGCAATTTATTGCTTTCAACTCGAGACATCTTGAATGTTTGAGCAAGTTCCGAAAGTGTGGTTGTGTTTTTATTTTTTTTTAGGTCTAAGGCTGCCATCTTCTGGTTATATTTGGAACAATCACCATGCCGAGATAATGCATGATAGTACTTTACTGTATGTGTGATATAGTTTGATCTGTTGAGTTGAGAAACATGACTAAATGGGAGATTATATGTAAGTAATCTATCTTGGGAAACAAGTCAACACAAAGGTTTATATCGTGTTTAGAGTGCGAGTGAGTGCCGGACCGTACTGTGCTGGCTCAGATATTTTATTTAGAAATGGTCCTTTCCAGCACCATTCCAACAACTATAGTGGATGTGAAACCAGGCCATCACAGTACAGATCAGCTCTGCTCGGCTCAGTAGTTAAAAAGGGTAATAGTGTGTTAGAGTTCGGCCCATTGGTATCTCTCTCTCCACATCACATACTGTTAATTGGCACTCTCCCACCAGACCAGTGTGTATCATCTTTCATCATCAGTCCACTTCTCTCCAGAAACAAAACACAGGGAGCAAATGAAGTGCAGCGCAAACAATCAGCCCTGGACTGGACTGGATGTTTCTCCCAATCTGGCCCTGGCTCTCGGGCCAACCTCTAACTCTATGCAGGCATCCAGGGCCTATTGTCTAACAGCAGCAAGGCGTCTCCCAGTCTAAACAGAGCTGATTTGATCTCTGTCTCCTCTTCGTCAGCGAGCCATATTGTAGAGCCTTGAACAATGCATCAGAGGTGCTGCTAACCGCAAACATGGAGCTCAGTTGGGGCTTTCAGAGAGGGCTTCCAACTACAAACACCAACTAAGTTATACTAATTATCTCCCTCTCTCGTGCTCGCTCGCACACACGCGCATTCGCACAGACACACAGACACAAACACACATACACACCCACACACACACACACACTTCGACATGCCAAATTGCTCAGGATGCTAGTTCATTTGTGTTGTATTGTTCTTCAGATGTTGCTCCAGGCACTGTGAGTTAAGATGAGACACACCGTTCCTCTGGCACACTGATAGCTTTCCACTCCACTAATTAAGTACCCAAACTTGGGAGCAATCATTCTCAGCCCGTAATTAAAGGCAAATGTAACAACCTACTGGACACCAGTGGTGGCTGGTGGGAGGAGCTATAGGAGAATGTTCTCATTGTAATGGCTGGAACAGTATCAGACACATCAAACATATGGAAACCACATGTTTGACTCCGTTCCTTTTATTCCACTCCAGCCATTACAATGAGCCCATCCTCCTATAGATCCTCCCCACCAGCTTCCACAGACATCAGTTCAATGTCTAGTTTTGATTTACATTTCTTTGAGTTGTCAACTAATGTGAATTCAATGTGAAATCCACAAAAAGAATGTCACTGTGTCATTGGATTTATGTTAAAAGATGGGTGAAAACAACCAAACATAATGTACATTGTTATTTTGACAAACTCTCTTGCAAGATGACGCCAAAAATAATTTAACAGCAACATATTCAATACGCTTCTGAATATGCCTCTGATGGTGCAGTAAGAACTTTGAAATAAAAATATTTTTTTCACTGCGATAGAGTACAAGTTAACATTTTAATGCCTAGATTACAATACCTGCTGTATTAATAAAAAGTCGGAAATTGTGTTAGGTTGATGATCCAATCAGTTTCCCATGTTGATTCAACGTCATCACATTACATTTTTTGTTGAAATTATTATGGAAACAACGTTGATTCAACCAGTTTTAGCCCCGTGGGAAGTGGTACAACGTAGAGGCTGATACACTCATATGAGAGGCCACAACTCACAATCGCATTAGCAATTTAACACAAACAGAGATCGAAGAGAAAAAAGGAAAGAAGTTCATCTCTGATTTGTGCAAATACAGGAGGGACAGCAAGGTGATTATTTCTGATATGGAGACAAATGCTGTTCATCTCATATGCTACATACAGTGCCTTCGGAAAGTATTCAGACCCCTTGAATTTTTCCACATTTTGTTACGTTACAACTTTATTCTAAAACTAATGACAAAGCAAAAACTGTTTTTTAGAAATGTTTGTTTATTTATAAAAAAAAATAAAAAGCTGACATATTATATTTATATACAGTACCAGTCAAATGTTTGGACACACCTACTCATTCAAGGGTTTTTCTTTATTTTCACTATTTTCTGCATTGTAGAATAATAGTGAAGACATCAGAAGTATGAAATAACACATATGGAATCATGTCGTAACCAAAAAAGTGTTTAAACAAATCTAAATATATTTTATATTCTTCAAAGTACCCACCCTTTGCCTTGTTGACAGCATTGCACACACTTGGCATTCTCTCAACCAGCTTCACCTGGAATGTTTTTCCAACAGTCTTGAAGGAGTTCCCACATATGCTGAGCATTTGTTAGCTGCTTTTCCTTCACTCTGCGATCCAACTCATCCCAAACCATCTCAATTGGTTGAGATCAGGTGATTGTGGAGGCCAGGTCATCTGATGCAGCAATCCATCCTTCTCCTTCTTGGTCAAATAGGCCTTACACAGCCTGGAGTTAACGGGTCATTGTCCTGTTGAAAAACAAATCATAGTCCAACTAAGCGCAAACCATATGAGATGGCGTATCGCTGCAGAATGTTGTGGTAGCCATGCAGGTTAAGTGTGTTCACGCAGTCTCCTCTGAAAAGTTTATATTGAGATGTGTCTGTTACTTGAACTCCGTGAAACATTTATTTGGGCTGCAATTTCTGAGGCTGGTAACTCTAATGAACTTATCATCTGCAGCAGAGGTAACTCTGGGTTTTCCTTTCTTGTGGCGGTCCTCTTGAGAGCCAGTTTCATCATAGCGCTTGATCGTTTTTGCGACTACACTTGAAGAAACTTTATTGAAATTTTCCGTATTGACTGACCTCCATGTCTTAAAGTACTGATGGGTTGTCATTTCTCTTTGCTTATTTGAGCTGTTCTTGCCATAATATGGATTTGATATTTTACCAAATAGGGCTATCTTCTGTATACCACCCCTTACTTGTCAAAACACAACTGATTGTCTCAAACACATTAAGATGGAAAGAAATTCCACAAATGAACTTTTAAAAGGGCACACCTGTGAATTGAAATGCATTCCACGTGACTTCCTCATGAAGCTGGTTAAGAGAATGCCAAGAGTGTGCAAAGTTGTCATTAAAGCAAAGGGTGACTACTTTGAAGAATCTCAAATATAACACCAATCTGCAGAGATCCTGTAGAGATACAAACGTTTTACTGGTACTGTAAGTATTCTGACGGTTTACTCAGTACTTTGTTGAAGCACTTTGGGCAGCGATTACCGCATTGAGTCTTCTTGGGTATGACGCTACAAGCTTGGCACACCTGTATTTGGGGAGTTTCTCCCATTCCTCTCTGCAGATCCTCTCAAGCTCTGTTAAGTTGGATGGGGAGCGTTGCTGAACAGCTATTTTCAGGTCTCTCCAGAGATGTTCGATCGAGTTCAAGACCAGGTTTTGGCTGGGCCACTCAAGAAAATTCAGAGACTTGTCTTGAAGCGACTCCTGCATTGTCTTGGTTGTGTGCTTAGGGTTGTGGTCCTGTTGGAAGGTGAACTGTCACCCCAGTCTGAGGACCTGAGCGCTCTGGAGCAGGTTTTCATCAAGGATCTCTCTGTACTTTGCTCCGTTCATCTTTCCCTCGACCCTGACTTGACTCCCAGTCCCTGCCGCTGAAAAACGTCCCCACAGCATGATGCTGCCACCACCATGTTTCATCGTAGGGATGGTGCCAGGTTTCCTCCAGACGTGAGGCTTGGCATTCAGGACAAAGAGTTCAATCTTGGTTTCATCAGACCAGAGAATCTTGTTTCTCATGGTCTAAGAGTCATTTAGGTTCCTTTTTGGCAAACTCCAAGTGGGCTGTCATGTGCCTTTTACTGAGGAGTAGCTTCCGTCTGGCCACTCTACCATAAAGGGCTGATTGGTGGAGTGCTATAGAGATGGTTGTCCTTCTGGAAGGTTCTCCCATCTCCACAGAGGAACTCTGGAGCTCTGTCAGAATGACCACCGGGTTCTTGGTCACCTCATGACCAAGGCCCTTCTCCCCCGATTGCTCAGTTTAGCTGGGCGGCCAGCTCTAGGAAGAGTCTTAGTGGTTCCAAACTTCTTCCATTTAAGAATTATGGAGGCCTCTGTGTCCTTGGGGACCTTCAATGCTGCAGACATTTGTTGGTACCCTTCCTCAGATCTGTGTCTCTGAGTTACTACGACCTCATATGGCTTGGTTTTTGCTCTGACATGCACTGTTAACTTTGGGACCTTATATAGACAGGTGTGTGCCTTTCCAAATCATCAATTGAATTTACCACAGATGGACTCAGGAAACAGGATTCACCTGAGTTCAATTTCGAATATCATAGCAAAGGGTCTGAATATTTATCTAAATAAGGTATTTCTTAAAAACAGCCTATATTACACTACTGCTCATCCAATATTCAATTTGCCCACTTTGCAATTCTACTCTCCTTCAGCATTTGAAATAAACACACGTGTTCACCATGGCATTTCATTCTTGCTTACATTGGTTAAGTGGTTAAGATTGACCAAAACGAATAACCTCATTTCCTTTTGGACTAGATGCCACAGCACAGAGTAGGCAGAAGGAGGCAGGCAGACTAATAGTTTGAGCTGTAGAAGAAAGTGATTGCAAGTGCCAAGGACAACACAGGAAATGACTGTGCAGGCTTGATTGTGGGGCTGAGGGATGATGCAGCTCAAAGAGTTCAGTGCATTTGGCTACGGAGCGAGTGACAGAGTGCCGCTACAGTCGACCGCCTCAATGTCAATGATGCAGAACACGGACAACCAGAGGTCGTAGAAGTGTAAATCGTTTTGACATGGAGCTGCATGTGTTGCCTTTTGCTCTTAAGAATGTCTCTATAAAACGCTGTATAAGACATTGCTGAAGCACTGAGTATCCCGAAATAGAAGGGCACAGAGGAGGGGGTATGTTTCAAAATGAGGAGTGCTTTAAGAGGTCATGTCAACATAAACCTGGATTTCCAAAGAGCATTAGAACTAATTTCATGCAAACATGAGAAATATGCAAGAGGGCCTACATGGGCTGAACAATGTAAATCGATGCATTCTAAATGAAAAACTCTATATTCTGAGCAAGAAGCTTTACTGGACTAAATTCACAATACAATAAGGTACTCCAACGAATGTAAATAACAGCTTGTAAGCGTTCCAGAAAATGCATTATGCACTCTTGTTAAAAATAACCCCTCTGAGTAAGGCTGGTGAGAGTGGCCAAGAGTGAAGTCACGTCCCTGGAGTGTTTGCCTTTAGCGTACCCCCTCGTGAGCAATCAATAGAATTGGAAACTTTTCCTGAGTCGCTTACCATACGCCTGAGATGAAGGGATGAGCTCACCTCACAAAAGCCATAGAAATCAGTTGTATGGTAGAGGAAAGTAAGCTCTGCCTGTCTCTCTCTCTCTCTCTCACACACACACACACACACACACACACACACACGCACACACGCACACATGCACACATGCACACACACTGGCCAATTAACATAAATGAACAGCACGTTAGCGTGTAGTACACTTGGGAAATGAATGCTAATGGCAGCTCATCCCCGCTCTCTTGTCTCTGATCCTGTCTTACCTTGGTAGATCTTCTTACACAGGGATCGACAAAATATCAATCAGTGTGTCTTAGCTGTGAAGCGCTCTCTCACAGCTAAAGAGCTTATGCATGAAACCTATGGAAATACACTTGAGCTTGACTTGTAAAATGCTGTCGAACTGAGCAAACCCATGATCAAATCCCTGAGAGACATTTGGATGGCAGAGAGATGGTGGGCATGGTGGGAGCTCTACAGCTCCACGTCAACAAGGAGGAAGGGATGTCTCACGTCCTCCACCTCACCTCCTTTTGAAAATGTATTGAAGGGTAAAGTCAGACGGGAGGGACCTTAGACCTTCTCTTCCTTTATTGTCGGGAGAAAGGTCGAAGAGGTAGAATGTGAGGAATCGAGGAGGCGAAGAGAAAGGATGTGAGGAATTGTGCAAATCGAAATTGAGATAGTATTCTCTATTATGTTCCCTTGCATCTTTGTGGCCTCTCCCCTCTTCATCTCCTTGCCTCCAAACATATTATTATTGGATGTACAGAAATATATGTATTTTTTTATATAACTTTCTGGAAAGCTCTCTGATTTGGCATTTTACTCTCCTTTAACTACCAAAACACCCCGTTTCTCTGGTGCAGATACCTTTTACCGTTACTCCTCTGTGACCAGAGAATAAGGAGTATGTCCCAATGATCTCTCCTTCTTCCTGAAGTGTGCTCCCAGTCACTACTCCCCAAAAAATGTAAAAGCATTGGATTGGTGTAGGCATGGGCTGGAGGAGTTTCTTATGACTGTCATTTCCTGTCAAATCAATTAAGGGAAGTGCACACGTCAAAATAAAGGAGAGATTATTGGGATGCATCCTAGAAGTGAAAAGGGAAGAGGGAACAAAGAAAGGGCTTTTCCACTGAGACACCGTGCCACCTCGTGTAGCTCAGTATGTAGTGCATTGCACTTGCAATGCCAGGGTTCTGGATTCAATTCCCACTGGGGACCAGTACAAACAAATTTGAAAATGTATGCAGTCACTACTGTAAATTGCTATGGGATAAGAGCGTCTGCTAGAAATCTAATCCAACTAGGCTCGGTTGTGTGATGTTAAAGGTACTTAGGACAGGTATAAAGTAATGCATTGAGTTGAAGAGTTTCTGTTTCACCTTCAGTCTGCTACTGTACAGTTACACGACCAGTCGTCGTATTACTGTACCATGCGTTAGCCATAACTGTGCCATTGTCACAAAAGAAGGTGCTCTCGAGACTGTAGGGTCTCCTTATAGTAACAAGAGTCTTACCATGTTGCTGTAATTCTTGGGGTGTATATTTTATTCCATTACCGTATATGCATGATCGAACAGTAGAGTGGAAAACACATGACGAGTATAATTAATAGCCAACAACATGAATTTGCCCCACAAAATGACAACATGAATGAGCTGTTTCTAGTGATATCCAACACGCATATTTCCCCTCGAGGCAAGCACTTGTGATTGTGAATAAAGGCTTTTGAAGAATTGAAATCATGGAACCATTTTCAAGGTAACAAGTCCCCTTTGACGCCTCTTGACTCAAAGGCTACAGTAGTAAGCCGACAACACAGAGACGGTCGCAAATGACAGTGGTGATGTGTCTCACTTCACCATGGAGAAAGTCATTCTCAACCAACAGTTCTATGAACTGAATAGAACATTTCCTGTTTTTGTTGCACCCATCGTTTCTGGTTTGTTAAAAGAAACAGATCCCTTTTCCAGTAACATTTTAAAGGCATATCTGAGACTCCACGGGGGAATACAATACAGTTTAGAGTGTCGTAGGATGTACGTCCATTAGCAGCCTATAATAAAAACATTGGTAGCGTAGGCCTAGCCTATAAATAAAAGCCTATTTCTCTTAAAGATTTATTACATTGTTATATTGTGATCCAGTGAGTTCTCGTGTTGCGTGATCGTTCAAGTATGATAATTGCATATACTGCAGGTACAGTACATTTGAAGTAGGTTATTTGACGTGTACAGGTCAACACAGTGCAGTACAATACAGTGCAGTACAATACAGTGCAGTACAATACAGGGCAGGACAGCTGTATAAACTGGGGCAAGTCTTTCATGTGTGATTATGTGGCCCCCCTCCGTACACACACAGTGAGAAACCACAGTGAGAATTAGGCTCACCTGCATTGAGGAAGTAAAAAAGGCCATTGGATGTTAGCAGAGCAGATTTTGACATATCAGATTTGATATAGTGCACTAGACTAGGCTAATACATCTCACTTTCTAAACTCATGGGACAGACACTTTTCCCTCTAAAATGCGTGTGTGCATCACATTACGGACTGTCGGGCACTTTCACATAAAAAATGGATCACCTTAATAATAAATGAAACCTCTCAGAGATTGCATTTATGAAAAAATGTGAGCCAGCATTTTCCATTTCAAAAAACAAGTTAAAAAAAAAAAATTATGTTTTTATTTTTTATTTTTGTTGTCATGCTTATTCATTCTGCTTAAATAGGCCTATACCTTGCACGTCCATTAAATGATTTGGAGATGATACTGTAAGACAATGTATACTTCATAATCTTGGATATTAAAACAAATGAACATTTTAACAGTTATGCTAATGTAACTGTAGGTAGACCGACTGATGTGTTCCGGTTGCACGCTTTGGGTCTGGAGAACCTACATCATGCATTATTGTGTTGGCCTGGCTTAGTAACACAAGACAAAGTATTTTGTCAACCGGATATCATTTTAATTCAAGGTCTCGTCTATCTCTTCCTTCATAGACAGGTGTGCGGACGATCGACTAGGGCTAGACCTCGTTTTTAAAATGATGGAGCCATATAGTTTCGCTGAGTGCTTGGAATATGCAAAGGCCTTTCTCCTGTACATCTCTCCCTGCCACATAGATATCATTAACAGAGTGGACAGCACTACCCCGCCCAGCGTCAGTAGACAAAGCCCTGCTATCACGCACCTATCCAGGTGTGCCCCTACCCTTGCACTTTCGATTTCCAGCCTCTCCATCTCCCTCGCGGACACGCTCTCCGGGTCCACTTTGACCTCGCGAGGGACTGCATAGGATATAATCACTAACGAGATCCCAGTGACTAGGAAAGTGACCGCGCTTATAAAACCGTAATCTACAGATGCCCCCGAACTTTCTGATGCGAGATCATCATCTGACATTAGGGAGAGCTCATGCAACCCCTCGGGCCGAATGTCGCTCGCACAGTCATTAGGCCTACACCAGGATTTGTGGATACTTTCCCCACTTTTCCCAGGGCTTGGCAGGCGCAAATTCACATTCTCGTCGACATAGGTGAAAGATGTCTCTGATTCCTCGTCACAGCACACTCTGACCTTCTCCACCGCAGGGTGACCGTGTTTAAAATGCGGACGTCCGTTAAGGGGAACCGTCCTTGGTGCTGAATTACACAGTCCTTTGCAGCCCGGAGCTGAGATAGAGAGCGCCCCTCCGGCTGAACTGCTCGCTTTACGAACATGAACCGGATTGGAAGCCCAGTCAAGGACGCGGGGAGGATCGGGTTGTCTGCCTCTTCCTTCCTTATCTATATAAAGCAGCTCTACAGAAGCCATTCGATTCTTTCCGCTGGTTCACTTCAGTTATTTCCCCACGGCGTTCTGAGTCCGCAGCATCCCTGGTGAGAAATAATTGACAAAGCAGATGTCACATAGGGCCTGATTATTAAAAACTATCAAATTATTGCATTGGGGAAAACAGCAGCCACCTGTGCGTAATGTGTGGCGCTTCAAGCGCATTATGGGCAAGTATGCTCATGATGTTATCAGAAATACTTAGCCTAGAAAATGTACAATTGTTTGGGTTTAAGTAATTTGCTCCATGTATACAAAGCGATTAAAGTGACAGATTAGCTGTATCCAATTAGTGTGCAAATCCCCTTCAACCCGATTATCTGTAGTTATTTTTCAAACATAATGTATATCATAGTATGGAAGAACACACATACCTAGTCATGAGAAGTGTACATAACTGTATCGTAGGGCACATACATTTTCCAATAATAGGCTGTTATGGAGATAAATCATTTCAGTAGGCTGCTCTGTGCGGGAAAGGGGATGGGTTTGAAGTAGATAAAAGGCTTTCCACGCCATGCAATATGCTCTTATTCACAACATCGCTGTGAAATGTTGAAGATGAATCAAATAACGTGATAGTTTTTGCGATGCGTATTTGGAGCATGCACAGTCTTCCCTATAGCCACAGTGCATCTGCTTAGTGTGCTCAGCTAATAGAAACTACTGTATTTCAGGCAATAAATAATATAAAAGCACTTACTTCTTTAGAATTCATTCTTTATCATGCCAGAATACTTTGCATAGAGGAATCATAATAGATCGATGACTAAATGCCTTTAACGAAACTGAAAACGTAGCCTCGAGTCCTCGTCTGCTTGGGAGGAAAGATTTTCGCTGTAGTCCCTCCCTCCCACGCAAGGTTTAAGCTGCCTCGCTATGGTGCTGAAATGAGCTGGCTACCCCCGGTACTCTTGAGCAGATGCAGATTACTTCGGTGTGCATTCAAATAAACACACACCAGAGAGGATTTAATTCTCATGGACCTCTGCATTTGAAGTCCATATAGACTTAAACATGTTGCCCCTAAAGTATCAACCTTATGGACATTCGGTATCGTTTATTTGATCAAATGTCAATTAACGTTACTAGAGCTGTGCTAATAATCTTCTCGAGATGTATACTAAGTGTAGATGCTTGGTTGCATCAAGTGAAAACATGCATAGGCCTAAAACCAATAGCCCGTTTACAGTGGTCAACTGATCCACATGGGAGAAAGGGAAAGGGGGCACCTAGTCAATTGCACAACTGAATGCGGCAGGGTAGCCTAGTGGTTAGAGCGTTGGACTAGTAACCGGAAGGTTGCGAGTTCAAACCCCCGAGCTGACAAGGTACAAATCTGTCGTTCTGCCCCTGAACAGGCAGTTAACCCACTGTTCCCAGGCCGTCATTGAAAATAAGAATTTGTTCTTAACTGACTTGCCTGGTTAAATAAAGGTAAAATAAAAAAAAAAAAAAAAAAAATGCATTCAACTGAAATGTGTCTTCCACAATTAACCCAACCCCTCTGAATCAGAGAGGTGGCCTTAATCGACATCCACGTCATCGTGCCAGGGGAGCAGTAGTTGTTGGGGGTTAACTGCCTTGCTCAGGGGCAGAATGACAGATTTTTACATTATCGGCTCTGGGATTCTCGATCCAGTAACCTTTCGGGTATTGGCCCAACAATCTGTGTGCCCTGGCCCCATGGAAGATTAGTGGTCACTATGTCAAAGGCATAATTTAATCCATGTTTAATCTAGAGGGCTAGCCCTGAAAATATTAGTTCATGTCATCCTCATCTTTGTAAAGCTTTAAAGCAATCCGAAAGATACAGTACAATGATCTTTCTGAATGGCAACACTTTGCATTTCAATTGATGCCATTGTCACCTCCACCTGCATATTTGTTAGTATAACTGTGTCCCATTCACCACAATTCAAAGCTATTGAGGCCATGCAAATATCGAGAGAGCAAACAATTACATTCCAGAGCACAAACAGACAACAGCATCAGACAGAATTGCCCAGTCACACGTTGCCAGCAGCAGACCAGAAGCAGTACAGGGTGAAGGACTTTGGCCCTTGGCCCAATAAGCTACCGTTTAACTGATGAGGCTGGAGGAGAGAGGAGAGAGAGGAGGGAAGTGATTAATCTAGCCAGTTGTTACAGCGGAGCTTGGGAAGCAATACTGCCCAGTCATGGCTTGATGTATCATGACTCTGCATTATGAGAATGGCCAAGCTGTTGTCTATTCCAAGTATGAACAGAGCTGATACCGTATGTGACTATGTACTTGTCTCAGACTTACAGACAGGTTGTTATCTGCTACAGCTAGGCTACACCACTCCGCCAAGGACAAAAACCCTGCATGCGGCAAAGACAGCAACCCAGAGGCCATTACATCTTCATAGAGTGTCTCATGCCACTGGCACATCCAAAGGTAGAATGGGCTGTAGATTATATACATGGATAGGCCACTCCTCGTGCATTATCTTTAGGGGATAACTCATTTTGATTCAGAAAACGTTCATGTCCTCAAAGAGGCAATTCCTTTGGCAGCAATCACAATGAAGACAAAGTAACGTATTAGCAAACAACATCAAAATAGGAAAGGATATTTACAAGTGTGCTGGATGTACAGAGAATATGTATGGACTATGACAATCTTGACGCTTTTTTAGAAAATAGAACATTAATAGAACATGAACCCTTAAGTCTAAAACCTAAAGCGCTAAACATTAACCAGCTAATGTAAACAGTAAACAGCCTCCCACCGTACATGCCCATGTCATGTGATGAAATATGATTAGATGAATCTATGTTACTTATTTCAATTACATTTATAAGCAATTGCAAGTGTACAGAAGGGAATATGATCAAGCATCAGCCTCTGGGCATCTAAAGGCCAATGCTTGGTGGATTATTAATAAGCTGGTGGCGTATGCCTTAGAGATTGTTTTTGGAGAGTTGGCACGCAAACCCTAGCTGCATTTGAGTTGTTTTGACACCGTCTTCCAGGGGAGGCCAAGGCAGGGTGGCCAGAGCGTTACGAGAAATTAAAATGACCTCAGGGACTCTATTAGAGAAAGAAAAGTACAGAGTATAATAGAGAGATAGGGAGTAGTAGAGAAATCCGAGAGCGGTTGTAGAGGTTGATAACAGTTAGACAGGGTCATAAAATATTCAGTAGTTGGCACTGAAGGTTCATTGAATGGTTTTTCTAATTGGACCAAGGCCTTGCCCTGACATGGATACTATGGGTTATGTTGTAACTTCTCGCAATGTAGCGCTGTTTTCTCTCATTTGAATATCAATCAGCTTTTTTTTGTAATGCCTTTCAGAAGGAATACACCTCAAAAGATGGAAGCAAATACAGGAAGGCAAGGCTGTGTGTGTGTGTCCCAGATTGGCAGATTAAAGAAGAAATTCATCTTTTGATGAAAAGATGAAGAGATAAAACAACTTTTTTTTTGCAACAATCATTAACTCATGCTGCTCATTCGATTAAACTTCTAGGCAGGGATAATTGATTATTATTTTCTGTCTACCCGCACTCTCTGCATTATAATTAATTTAATGCTATCAACTAAGGCCTCTACCGTAGCGGGGCTTGCTTTGCATACTAATTTATCTGGAAGCTATTTTGTGCAACTCTACGACTTGCCCCTGAATGTCTATGCAACTGAAATATTAGTCCTATCTCTTTGTGACATTTAGATACTTTTACTGTATCTAATTATGAAATTATTACACCATGCAGTTGAAAATCTAGTTTTAGAGTGAGCAATATTTGCTATTATTGTGATCAAACCACGTCATGGGGATTTAGTGTTGGGTCATAAAAACAGCTATTTTTGTGTTTTTGTATGCAGAGCATGCTTTTGCAGGAAAGCTGTTTATTATGGAAAACACACAGGTTTGAAGCAGGGATAGGTTTTGTTCGCTAGTCAAATTAAATAAGCTTGACTTCAGGCCAAATGTCATTCATTTTGGGAGACGAAACGTGCCAAACCTTGAGAAGTCTGTTGGCAAGGTAACCACGGCAAATACAAAAAAATAAAACAAACTTTTTTTGTTGGTTGTTGTGGAGTTTAGCTTGAAAGTTAAATTAGAACAGGAATGTATTCACAAAATGCTTTGTAATAAATAATTCATGGCATTAGCATAAAACATAATTACATCACTGTCAAAGCTTTTACGAAATAGATCTTCACAAATGAATGGACTGACAACCCTGCAATAACTTAGTCAGTTACACATTCACGGCTCAGTTTAAGATGAATGATAATCCATCACAGCCAGTCAACTATGACCCAACATTTTAATTATATTTCAGACTACTCGCTCAGCAAACACGCCCAAGAGATTATTTAGCCTAAAGGAATACACCCGCCTCCTGAGAGAATGCAGTAGTTCAGAAAATTGAAATATGTTTGGTGATAATAGAGAAAACTTGTCCACACGGTGAAAAACAAAAGCTGTTTTTACCTCTTCCTCTATAATATAACATAACCCATTTTGCAAGAGTGCAGTTGAGTTGATACCAAAACAGTTTGGGGATTCAATTGACAGTTTGACTGTTTTTAAAAATACACTGACTGTTTAAAACATTAGAATATTGAGTTGCACCCCCCTTTGCCCTCAAAACAGCCTCAATTCTCCGGGGCATGGACGACAAGGTGTCGAAAAAGCATTATACAGGGCTTCTGGCCCATGTTGACTCCAAGACTCCAAGTTGGCTGTATTCCTTTCAGGTGGTGGACCATTCTTGTTACACGCGGGAAACTGTTGAGCGTGAAAAACCCAGCAGCGTTACAGTTCTTGCTTGACACAATCATACCGGTGTGCCTGGCACCTACTACCATACCCCGTTCAAAGGCAGTGAAACCTTTTGTCTTGCCCATTCAATTCACCTTCTGAATGGCACACATACACAACACAAACATACACATGTCTCGATTGTTCCCAAGGCTTAAAGGGGGGTGGTGGTGGGGAGGGGAGGGGGAGGGGGGGGGGGGTGATGAATGAATCTGCATTAAGAAGTCACCGTTTTCATAATTATCCCCCTTGAGCATAATTGGGTCTGTTAAGAGTCCTAATTAAATGTTGTGTTTCATATTCCTTTAGGCATTCATTGACCTAAACAAAAGCACACAATGGTGGAGGATGTATTTCCCCAAGTCCCTCTATTTGCAATTTGTCCACAAGATGGCAGTGAAAGCCCATTCTAATGAATACTTGTACCTGCAGAGTCATGCCGATGTGACGATGAGAACACTCCACTGATCAAGTCACATTTGTTTTGTGAGCGGTGTCCATGACTATTATTTAGGAGGTGTGGTATATTAATATATGAACTATAACTATGTTCTTACTGAATTGTGCTTAAATGTCCAATCACAGAGAGGTTTTACAATGGGATATTTTTATTGCCTGTTATTTTTGCTGTAACAGCACCCACGACAGACTGGAAACAACAAGTACCTTGCTCCAGGTCACAACAGCAGTAAACTGACATATTGATTCCAGTAACCCTTTGATTGAGTTACATAAAGGTTAAATAAATCGATCAAATAAATTGACGTCAACCCAGAGATTTATCACATCAGCCTTGGGAGTCGAGGCCTCAAATCAACCCTTCAATATGTATCGATAACATATTAGACTGAGGTCATTTTGAACCCCTATAGTGAAGGTTTTGTGCTTAGGGTGTCCAATTGTAATTACATGTCTCTCTCCATCTGTACTTTGAAAAATGTGTGATCTTAACCTCCTGAACTCTGCCTGTGAGGACGGACACACTATATATATACCTACATGTACATACTACATACTGTACATACTACCTCAATAAGCCTGACTAACAGGTGTCTGTACATAGCCTTGCTACTCTTTATTCAAATGTCGTTTTACTGTTGTTTTATTTATTTACTTACCTACACACACACATTCACACACGCACACACGCACGCACACACACACACACACACACACACACACACACACAACCCCCCCCCCCCCCCCCCCCCGCACCATTGGTTAGAGCCTGTAAGTAAGCATTTCACTGTAACCTGTTGAATTCGGCGCACGTGACAAATACACTTTGATTTGATTTGATTTACAAACATCACTAATACATTTACCCCTCTACTGACATGGTATGGGTCGATAGAGCCATGACAATAGAGTAATGACACACAGGAGCAGATGGGTCACAGCAGACATTATTAATTGATGCATTATCAGCGTTCACTGTTTCAGCCATTCAACACAGATGCCCTCTTGAACTTTATGTATAACTTCAGCCAGTAGTTTTGAAAGAGGTGCTCACAAGTCAAAACGGGTTACCCGTTTGTTTGTGTACTACTTCATCCAATTGTGTACTACCGCATCCATTTTGTGTCATATGTTACGAATTTGTATGATAGGCTATGTTATAAATCCAATTCATGGAATATGTTACACATTTATTGTGCTTAAAACCCCCTAGAGTCGATTGATGAACTGGTGCGTCAATCTCGCTAACATAATCCAAAAATCCCCATCAAAATCTGTCAATTTAAACTAGCGCTGTGGCACTTCCGCAGCGCCAGCACTGACTGTGGTGAAAGGTGGCAGAGCTAGAGAAGTGTTTGTCAGACCATGACACAAAACTTCTGAAGCGCCTGAACGGTTTGACTTATAAGGGGTTGAATATGTAAAAGAGTGTGCAAAGATGTCATCAAGGCAAAGGGTGGCTACTTTGGAGAATCTCAAATATAAAATATATTTAGATTTGTTTCACACTTTTTTGGTTACTAAATGATTCCATATGTGTTATTTCATAGTTCTGATATCTTCTCTATTATTCTACAACGTAAAAATAAAGAAAAACGCTGGAATGATTAGGTGTGTCCAAACTTTTGACTGGTACTGTACATTTTAGTCATTTAGACACTGTGATTCAAAATTACACTTTGTTTCGTTCAACCTATTCAATTCAATTTGTCTAAAATCAAATACCGAATTTGACAGATCAATGTGATTTAAAAAAAAATGAATTGATGCTTCTCAATTGCTTACAACACTTCATGCACATTCACATTGCATAGCGATGGGTGCAATGTAGTGGCGGAAGTCTAGCATAAGAGTTGGAGGCGTGGCCTAATGGGGCGTGGTTTTCACTTTGTAATTTTGGGCCACTCGTGAGAGTGAATGTCATTTCAGGTATTGTGTTGTTTTTTAAAATGATTTTATGTTCACTGACAGCACTGACTCTTAAATGATATCTGCTTAAGTACAGTGATACTAAAAAGCCAGGAAAGGTTTCCGTTGATGTAATGGCCACCATTTAGTTACAATATTCTAATCAGTTAATGTGAGAGTATTATGTAAAGAAAGTGCTTGGAGTCATTTATTCATGCAATGGAACCAACTTAATATCTTCATTAAGAGGAAATGTAATTAATTGCTTGTAACCCAATTGAAAATGTGGATAGGTTATTCCAAAGTTAAATATCCACTTGGTAAAACATGAAAAATGGGTTTTATATATATATATATATATATATATATTAGTTTGTATTTGTTACATTTTTTCGGTGAAACCAGAAAGCCAAAGTAAGTTCGGTGCTGGCTGGCTTGCCACTGAACCTAAGCAGGCTTGCCCCCAGGGCAGTAATTGGGGACATTGCCCTGTGTAGGGTGCTGTCTTTCGGATGGGACGTTAAACGGGTGTCCTGATTCTCACTAATGATCCCATGGCACTTATCGTAAGACTAGGGGTGTTAACCCCAGTGTCCTGGCTAAATTCACAATCTGGCCGTCATACCATCATGGCCACCTAATCATCCCCAGCTTCCAATTGGCACTTTCATCTCTCCTGTAACTATTCCCCAGGTCTTTGTTATAAATGAGAATGTGTTCTCAGTCAATTTACCTGGTGAAATAAGGATGAAAGAAAAAAACATTATTTGAATGTTCTGTTAAACCCGACTTTACATAGAACCACAGGAAACCTACAGGAAACGTTTATTGTTAAAGTACTGAAATTCCCACTGAAGAACATTGTTTTTGAACTATTTGAGAACATTCCCAATGTCAAACCAGTTGGAGAACTTTGCTAGGACATTACCAACATTTTAATAAAATGTAACCATGTTTGAACTTTTATGAAAAGTTCTGTTAAAGTAATGAAACACCAATATATCATTTTTGTGGTCAAGTTCCATAAACGTGCTCATAATGTGCCTAAGTCAAGCAACTATCCTGCACTGTTCCTAGAAAATGTCGGGAAGGTTTAATGCAAAATGACCATAGGACAACCACGCTCTCACCAAGCTCTATGAAATATATAGTTCTCAGAACGTTATGTGCTAGCTGGGAGGTCAATGCAAGTAAGAGAAAGACACTGAACACGTGATGTCATGATATCCAAGCAAGACTTTCAGATAACCAATACATCTGAAATATCCAATTTTGAGTAGGATTTTACAAATTTACAATTTGAAATATAGGTGTGGTAATAATCAAATATAACAGTTGGCATTGAATCATATATTTGGTTAATATATTTGGTTTCACACAAACGTAGCTTTCTAAAATTGAGAATACCTAACTCATTTATTGTTTTAGGCTTTATCCAAATAGTACATTTTTACTGTGTACATGTTTTATGTCCATTGTTAAAATGCATGCATACAGGGCTTTTCTGTTGGCTACAACCACACTACTACCAGAACAGCTGGTAGAGAGTGGAGCCACAGTCAAAACGCTGTTTGGAGCTCTGTGCGTAATGAGAAGGCTGTCTTAGACTGGAGCAGCGCACGACATGTCACACCTCTTTACTTTACCTCTTTGCTTATACTGTCAGTTTGCCTAACTTCGTGCCCAAAGAGGACTAAAATATGGGTAAACAACACCAACATCCAAACCTGGTCTTCGTATTCATCGAATATATTTTGCTCGATTTTATATGATATATCGCTTTCATAACCTCATGAAATGATTTTATTTTGGATAAGTAATACAAAAAACTTTATTGAATAATGACTTCGTTTTGGAACTAATAGATTTTTTGAATGGAGCTCTCGAGGCTATTTTAAATGTAAAGTCTATGTCTGAAATGAATTACTCCTCCAAGTGAAGTGTACAGAACTAAACCATGGAAAATGTTACTTCAAATCCAGATAACCAGACGCTTGGTCCATGGACTGATTATAGCATGGAATACAAAGTGGTCAGCATATTTTTTGTGATCCTCATCTGTGGGATAGGAATAGTTGGAAACGTTATGGTGATACTAGTTGTTCTTACAACCAAACACATGCGGACACCCACCAACTGTTACCTGGTGAGTTTGGCGGTGGCCGACCTGATGGTTCTGACTGCGGCGGGACTGCCGAATATTACAGAGAGTTTGTATGGAGGAGGCTGGGTGTACGGATACGTCGGGTGCCTTAGCATAACTTATTTCCAGTACTTGGGCATCAACGCGTCTTCATGCTCCATCTCCGCTTTCACCATTGAGCGGTACATAGCCATCTGCCACCCCATAAAAGCGCAGTTTGTGTGCACTCTGTCAAGAGCAAAGAAAATCATAGTGGTCGTTTGGGCTTTTACCTCGCTCTACTGCGCCTTGTGGTTTTATCTGTCTGACACGAAAGAGTTGATTTACGACAATATTACCTTGGTCTCATGCGAATACAAAGTGTCAAGAAACCTTTACCTGCCAATCTACTTCACTGACTTTGCAGTGTTCTATGTGGTGCCTCTCATGCTAGCCACTGTTCTGTATGGATTTATCGCTAGAATTCTTTTCCTCAACCCATTGCCGGCAGACCCCAAGGAAAATACTAAAAAGTGGAAAAAAGAATCATGCCAAGGAAATAGGATGATGAGCACCAACAATTCATCCTGTAGCACAACTGCCCGATCTCGCAGGCAGGTAAGTTGCCACTATTGTTTTAAAGTTTATCTTATAACGGTGTATCTACAGTGCAATAACTACAGCATGTTTGTGTGTGTGTGACTCCAGTATAATTCGATTATGAATTCAACAGTTTTATAATTGCACTGGTATGATATGTAGTGAAGTTGGGGTGTTCATTCCAAGAATATACTGTACACTCGTACAAAAATTGCTTCCAAAAGGGTTCTTCGGCTGTCCCCATAGGAGAACCCATTTTGGTTCAAGGTAGAAGCCTTTTGTGTTCCATGTAGAACACTGTGTGGAAAGGTTTCTACCTCAAACCAAAAAGGGTTCTTCAAAGGGTTATTTTATGGGGACAGCCGAATAACCCTTTTAGGTTATAGATAATTAAGACCTTTTTTTCTAAGAGTGTATGATAACATCCAAGAGAAGTGAACATTTGCCCCCTGGGCACAGATGTCAATTCAACGTCTATTCCTCATCTATTCCACGTTAGTTCAACGTAATTTCATTGTAACGACGTGGAAACAACGTTAATTCAACCAGTGGGTAATCATTGTAAGTAGATTACAGTGTGCAGCACGAGCAAATCAACATGCAACAAACCACGTTAATATAGACTCATAAAGCCTCACCGCTATGCTGACAGCACACGTCACTGAATGATGTAGTTTGTAACGCATATAGAGCATACACAGCACCTGAGACTGAGCATGCGAATGGGAGGGGTGTAAGTCTATCTGAAGAAAGGGAGCGGTCCGCTATATGGAGTGGATTTTCAAGTATTGTGGTGCCAGCAGCATGTTATGGGAATGCTTGTCACCAGCAGGGACTGGAGACAGAGTACCGGCAAAATAAATACTGGGATACATGTACACCATACCGGTTGAACATGAGCCAACACAATATTTAAAACGAAGATGCCAAGAAACCTTTAGGCTATTACACTACTATTTATCATTAACGCATGTCACCCTCGTGAAAATGAGTGAATGGACTAGAAAACTTGTGGAATACGCCGCAAAATGTGATGTGGTTCGACGATAACGGTGACATTTTGTGAGGGCAGAGATGAGTGGCCGAGAACGAGATGCGACTGGACAGTTTACAAGTGTAGGCCTAATGAATGACAACAACAGAATTAAATTCCTTACACTTTTGGGTGATTTGTAAGAGATGTCTCTTTCCATTCATCAAATGGCCGCTGCTCAGTGCACTGTATGGATGTGGGAATTATTTTAGAGTGGACTAGCATGCTGACCACATCGCTCGCGTCGCGTGCGCGATCAGTGTACACATACATGTTATTCAATCATTACACCCATACTGCTCGCTCGCGGTTCCTTTGTGATGCTCAATGGCAAGTCCTGCCTCTCAAATTTCCTCATTGGTTTTTAGAAACATGCCATCTCCTCATTGGTTTTTGGGAGTATATACCCATGTGGGTGATTGACAGATGAACTGACATCCACGCTCCAGTCGGTTGTAGTAATGCACCGTAAGGTTGGGTGCCAACTGCCATATAAAGTCCAAAGAAGAAAAATAAGCCTGTAGGAAGGAGGAGAGATAACGAGAAACAAATTCAGTTTACCGTTTTATCTGTGGATTAATTGTCGGAGTAGAGGACCTTGTGCATTTCAGGTAAAATAACAACCCAATGTTTATATCCCAGGACAAATTAGCCAGCACAGCAAGCTAGCCAGCTAAATTGCCATAAATGTTTAATTATTTTCGAACTGTCCGCAAATTAATATTTCAACCGGCGTGTCCTAATCGCTTCTGGTGTGGGTGTACAAAATCTATGTGTGCACGATGGCACACTGCAGACGTACACACGCGCCCGGTTTGGTCAGTATGTAACATGGGCAGGTTGCCAGGCTTACAGGAGCCCTTTGTAGTAATTGAAGTAATCAAATACCCCCCCCCCCCCCTCCCCCCCAAATGGCTTAGACTTTCCAGGTTAATGTTGCATTAACATAACCAGTCATGATCTCGCCCACCTTCCACCGCAGATGTGGAGGCATCTACCACAGATGCGTAAGGCTGACATAGGCGGATGCGGTGGATTGAGATGCAGCCCATGCAAAAAAAAAATGGATATCTCTAGGTTAAACTGACAGATTTGTATTGGTTACTTAGATTGATGCACGGGTGCATTTTTAAAAGGTAATGCATTTGAAAAGTTAAAGCGACAGATTTTTACTAATATGTCCACAGAGTTCCTGTTAATTGAATAGGGATTCTATATGTAATTCTACCTGTACGGAATTATATATATAGTACCTTCACCCCTGGTAAAAAGGAAAGTAGCAAAGCCCAGGTAAAAAGGTTAGAGGAAAACCGCCTCAGTCTTCTATTTTTCAGCGGGACAATTACACACATTTTAATGCCAAAGACACACCAGAATGGCTTTCCAATATATGTTAAGTATTTCTGAGTGGTCCAGTCTCAGTCCTGAATGAAATTTGCTTGAAAATCTGAGACCAGGTTTGAATATTGCTGTCCATCAATGACTCCCAACCAAATTGCGTAAGCAATTTTGACAAAAACCACAGATATACTGTACATGTATGTTGCTTGAAGAGTTGAGCAAAGTTGGTAGAATATTAGAAAAAATGATTCCCAGCTGTAAAGGCTGCTGAAGGTGCTTCCACCAAGCATTAACTCTGGGGTGTGAAGACATACGCACTAAACATCTTAGATGTTTTATTTGTAATGAATTAGGTTACCTTGGTTGCACATCTTCAGCCTTGTCTGTACATGGACCAAGCCGTCCTTGGGCTCTTTCTGTCTCAGTGGCATAGACAAGAAAGACAGATGATGGATCTGTGCTCACTGCTAGGTCATTTAGCAAAACAAGTCAGGATAAGGCTCTGACATAACACACGCATCTCTAACTGGCCTAGCGATGAATGGAAACCAGTGCAATCCATGCCACTTACCAGGGCCTGATGAATTACCTCGAAAGATCAAAATTGAATAAGCATAGTGATCAGGAATCTTCCTCGAGTAATGATGATAGTCGCTCCCTGGCCCTATCCAATAAGAGACACATCACTGGTATGAGACCTCACACCATAAATAAGTATGATAGAGTTTAATATAAACATTATCACATCAGAATTATATTTGTAATTAAACTGCTCTCTAGGCTCTGTTGGTTTAGTCTTACAGATGCTGTTTTGTCCGTCCCTTCAGTCTGTGGTTGAT
Organism: Oncorhynchus clarkii lewisi; assembly: GCF_045791955.1. Lineage (NCBI taxonomy): Eukaryota > Metazoa > Chordata > Actinopteri > Salmoniformes > Salmonidae > Oncorhynchus > Oncorhynchus clarkii. The sequence goes on from NC_092149.1 coordinate 37,448,551, forward strand.
ATTAATTGTCAGAGGGTGCTCTCTGACCCATTTTAACCACTTTTCTTTGCACAGCAGGAACAGAACATTGTTCATGTTCGTGTCAAAATGTTTTTTTTTACAGCGGTCAAGCTGAATTCTATTCTTTCCCCTGTCTTTTGATGAAAATGTCTGTTGATTTTCTTCCATGTGTTGTTGTCAGGTGACTAAGATGTTAGCTGTGGTGGTGGTACTCTTCGCCCTCCTCTGGATGCCCTACCGGACGCTGGTGGTGGTAAACTCCTTCCTGGACAAGGCTTACCTGGACCACTGGTTCCTACTCTTCTGCCGCATCTGCATCTACCTGAACAGTGCCGTCAACCCGGTCATCTACAACGCCATGTCTCAGAAGTTCCGCACCTCCTTCAAGAAGTTGTGTCACTGCGGTCCGCAGCGATTGGAGAAGCCGGCGTCTTACAGCGCGGCCCTGACCTACAGCGTCATCAAGGACACAACCAATGGAGAGAGCCCTGACCACTTTACTACCGAGATGGACGAGTTGGCCACGCCCACACCCAGTGACCAGTTCCTGCCCAGCACCAAGAGGATGTCATTCGAGGACCCCTCTCTGTCATGCAGGGTTGCCCTTAGCACTCCCTGACAGAAAAAGTAAATCCATTCAGGCTCTAGTTTGTGAATTCTATTCTATAATTCATTTTCTGCAGAGGAATTGCTCTAATATTTCAGCAGTACAACGGCAAACATTAAATACCAAAAATGTGTTGTTAATAGAGGAAGGAATGCTTAATTTCTTTATCTAGCATGGTGAAAATATATTCTCCCCTCCCCTGTAGCCATCTTAGCTCAAAGCACCCAATTATAGGCATTGTTTAAATCAGTCCTAAACATTGTGTGACACAGATTTAATTTGGCAGGTAATTCTGCTTTCACTGCTTTCACATACTGAGCGACAGTTTCCATCTCTGTAGAGTGGAAAAAAGGGAAAGATACTATCCCTCTTTTTTTATCTGTAGAAGTCTAGGCCAGGTACTCAGTGTGTGTGTGTGTGTGTGTGTTTAAAAGTTCACTCTACAGGAGGAGTCAAACTGTCTGGTCATAGTTGTTTGAACCATCCTGCTACTTTGCATGTTTGAAAACAGCATAGAGAGAATGTGATCACTGACCACATTTCAAAGGCAAATTCAAAGGAGGCAGAGTATTAAAACCCTCTCTGCTCGAGGAGTGTAAATATCACACATTGCTTTGAAACCCGCCTGTCAGGGAAATAGAGATGAGGTGGGATGAAATTTCTTTAAAGGTTACAGATGATGAAAAGGACTGAGAGCAAAGCAATGCCACTCCAGGTCTTTCATCCGTTTGATTGCTCAATGTCATTTGACTTTGTTGTAACCTTATTGGTTACTATAAATCAGGCTCACCTGATATGGAACGTTCTGCAGGGGCTAGTGTCAAAAATGTATAGTAACCTTATGGCTAAAAGGTTCACCTGATATAGAACTTTCCACAGGGGCTAGTGTCAAAAACATGGAGCATGGTTAAACATCCTGCTGTCCCCATAATGGACTACTGTGGTGTGGATTCAATCAAAAAGAGTTGAAAGGCCCAGAGTCCATAATGAGAATGTTATTTGATGACTCAGACACCTGGGTGGTTGATTGGTTGTCTCTAGGTCAGGGGCCTGACATGACCAGACCAAACATTAAGTTGACATCCGCAAAAGCAGAGACTGATGGTAACATTTCCCCCCAAGCACATCCCACAGAGCAGCTATTCCCAAACTGGGGTACGCCCAATGCCGTCGGGGGTACGCCAAATAAAAAGGCGATTCACATTAAATAAAAAAAATCTTCACATTTTCAAACAGTCCATTTATATTTTCCAACGGGGCTATATATATATTTGGGTGAGGTTTTTTTCTCACCTGAGAAACCTCGTTTCACTGCCAAAAATTTAATTAAACCATCTGGTGTTCAGCGAAATAACAACACAATGTCAAATACAGGTAGCCTAGTCAAATAATGAACATCCAATCACATTAACCGTTACTCTCTCGCGGGAATTCCACTAACGGTCCGTATGTAGCCAAACATAGCTGCTGCTCATTCCGTTTGTTCGAAAATTGATAAATAGTTACAAAAAGTAAGGCCCACGTCCATAGAGACGCATACCAGCTCTACTGGTAGTACTGCTACTACCAGCAGTACTACACCTGCACCTGTCGACGACACAAGTTGTATTGCTTCCACGAGCACATCCAATGCTAGCATCAGTAATTCTACAGTTGTTGTTAGCCCAGCTAGCATGGACACTGACAGTTGTGAATCTGATACAGCCGAAGAGCTACTGCCCCCTTACCCGGGAAAGCACCGAACTACAGACAGGGACATTGGACCATAGAAGAGACGCAAATATGATGAGAACTACACTTGTATTGGGAGTAGTAGTGCCTTTCCTCAGCCACAGTGTGTTATATGTGCAAAAGTACTATCTCACAACTCGATGAAACCTTCACTCTTGCGCAGACATTTAGAAACAAAACATGCCAATTTGAAAAATAAGCCACAGGAGTTTTTTGAGCGAGAATTAAGACGACTTTTGAGTAGTAAGACATGTATAAAAGCAACAGATACCATGAACAACAGATACCGTACGTCTTATATGGTGAACTACCGAGTGGCTAGGACAGGCAAGCCACATACTATCGTGGAGGACTTAATTCTACCTGCTGCCGTGGATACCTTCATCAAACAACACTGTTTCACAACGCATCAGTGGCATGGCAGGAGATGTTTTGAAACAATTACCGCTTCGCAAACAAGCCAGTAAATTCTGTGCATTACAGCTGGATGAGTCAACAGACGTGGCGGGCCTGGGACAGCTCCTGGAATATGTCCGTTATGGAATTTTTGGAAACCAGGACAACAGGAGAGGATATTTGTAAAGTACTGGACAGCTTTGTGACATCAAATGGACGTGGTCAAAATGTGTTGGTATCTGTACTGATGGCGCAAAAGCCATGACAGGGATACATAGTGGAGTGGTAACGCGCGTGCCAGCCGTTGCTCCCGATGCCACTTAGGTACACTGCAGCATCCACCGAGAGGCTCTTGCTGCCAAAGGAATGTCTGACAGATTGAAAGACGTTTTGGACACTATGGTTAACTTTGTTAAAGCAATGCTCCTGAACTCTTGTGTATTTTCTGCACTATGCAATGATATGGGCAGCGACCATGTAAAGATTTTACAACATACAGAAGTGCGCTGGTTATGAAGGGGCAAAGTATTGACATGATTTTTTGAATTGAGAGACAAGCTTAAAGTTTTCTTACTGACCGTAATTTTCACTTGTCTGACTGTTTGCATGATGACGAGTTTCTCACACGACTGGTCTATCTGGGTGATGTTTTTTCTCGCCTGAATGAATCTAGGATTACAGGGACTCTCCGCAACTATATTCAATGTGCGGGACAAAATTGAGGCTATGATTAAGAAGTTGGAGTTCTTCTCTGTCTGCATTAACAAGGACAACACACATGTCTTTCCACCATTGTATGATTTTGTGTGTGCAAATGAACTCAAGCTTACGGACAACGTCAAATGTGATATAGCGAAGCACCTGAGTGAGTTGGGTGCACAATTACGCAGGTACTTTCCCGAAACGGCTGACACAAACAACTGGATTCATTATCTCTTCCAAATTATTTAAGACTGAGACTCTAATACAACCCAACATTGCAGAGATATGTGCATCATTTAAAGCACACCCTTCTCATTAACCTGTGGTGAGTTATACATTTTTTTTTCGATGAACAAATAAAGTTTTATATGTAAGATGGCTAAATAAAGAGTAAAATTATTGATTATTATTATATTATTATTTGTGCCCTGGTCCTGTAAGAGCTCTTTGTCACTTCACACGAACCGGGTTGTGACAAAAACTCACATTCATTCTTATGTTTAATAAATGTATCGTGTAGTATGTGTATGGCGGGCTTTAAATGATTGCAAAAAACAACATTTGAGAGTGCGCTGACCCTGGTGCTAGAGGGGGTACACATCTGGAGGTTGAACGTTTGAAGGGGTACGGGAATATAACATGTTTGGGAACCACTGCCACAGAGCAAAGGCGAGATTAGATTATTCATCAATGCCAAAGTGTCCTACTTTGGAGATTTGAGGGGGGCTGGTGTGTCATGGTACAGCCATAAAGCATGGGCACAGTGTCAAAAAACAGAAAGATAAAGCATAAAAGGAATGAGCATTGATTGAATTTAGAATTCAAATCAAGAAAAAAGATACAGTTCTTTGCTGTTTATTTTATACTGATGAAACGGCCTCTCTGTCCCTTTTGGGATGCTGTAAAAATGCTTGCAAGTGATTGTTCGGTACCATGAGAAATGTATGTTTTTCAATGTATGTTTCAGACCTGTTTTCAATCCGTACCTTTGCCCAATTTAAATTGTCTGCCAGTAGAGCTATTGCGTAATAACGTTGTTTGTTTGGTTCAGTTTTATTGTTTTGTTCCAATCAATGTACAGTATTTTTGCTATGGAGCGATCAATGTGGAGCTACGCTGTTCTTCTTTGGTAACACTACAACTGCAGTATGTTTCAGAGAAGGTACGTGCACTTTCATCTACTGTCTCCGCTGCACAGTTTCCACCATAAAAGGGAGTGGTGCCTGGTAGCGAGTTTGCAGCATGGACACTGTAAAACAAATTATGTTGTGGTGTGATTTAAAAAATAAAGAAATCTATGTATAGTATACCGTTTCTCTTCACTCAGCAATGTTGTGCAACCTGGTCTCTCCTGCTGGCAGTTCTCTGCATTGTAAAAACTGCTCTTGTTGTTTGGATAGTTTGTGTTTTGTATTTTGCATTGTTATTTGTCTATAAGAAAATAAATGGATCACTGATCATGTAGCCTGTCAAATATTGATAATTACTCTCCGAATCCTGAGATTCATGTGTCATTATTTGCAGTTAATCTCTGTATACTTTGACACATCTTCATTGTATTTTCATCAATTCAATTAGGATGCAATCAAAACACCTGGTTACTTTTGCAACTTCGTCAAAACACTAATAACATAGTGATTTTATCCAGATGACTGCACAAATAAATACCCTGGATTTGAACACATATGGCAGCTAACAATATGGCAGTCTCCATCTGTCCTTATCACAGCACATTCATTTGGAGTAATACATGGGATATTGCTGTGGAAAGCAGCTTTGAAAGCATCCGTTTATTTTTAAAGGTGCGCCCAGGCTGTATGCAGTGCTCAAGTGTATTCTTCACACACACTACATTAAATAATGGAGAGCTGTGATGACAACTGCATAGCGAATCATCAAAATGTCCTTCATAAAAACGTAAATTGAGATACAGTATATTGAAAAATGAAATGGGACGACAGCATTGGCCACATCGATCTTTAAACAGGTCCCCTGATTCGGCACTATTCGGAGGACCTGGAATAATCTGGCTCCTTGTGAGCAATGTACTGCATTTTTGGATAGTTGGATAGACCCACTAGACCTGTCAATGTTATGGTATTTTAAAGTAAATAGCCTAGCTCAAGCAGACATGAGGTTTACCAGACACACATTTCTTATTTTATTACCGTAAAAAGTATTGTTATGGTAGCAAATTTGCATAAACATGTTGGCAAATTCTTTGTCTGCTAACTTAAAACTGCTTTGTTCTTTATAGAAGCTATAAAAGCAGCCTTCTCAGTAGTAACTAGATGAGAAAGACAATCATGAATGAAGGTTGAGGTGAAAGGAAGGCGAACAGAATACAGATAAATATAATAGCCAACCTCTATATCGTTCAATCATTCTCTATTTTTTTTTCTCTCTCTCACTCTTTATTTTTCTCTCTCTCAAACGCGAGCACTCATATACACGGGCGCACACACACAAAGACTTCTCCAAAGCTGGGGTAGGTTGTTAGGATTAATACAGTCAGATGTGACTCAAAGATGTTTGGGAATGAATGTGTGCATAGCCTGTTAACAGGATAAACTGGTCCTAATGACATTCCCATTGGTAAGGAGTTTGGGTATCCAAATTTTCCCACATTATATTCCTCTCTGACTCCAAGGTTGCTCACCCACACACCTGTCACCCTCTAATAAAGCGCTCTGTAAATAACCAGCAAAATACCTGAATTACAATTTTCTCAATTAAATGATATTATTTCTACAGATATGCACAACACGGCCTTCTACAAACAGGTGGCTATTGTAGGATTTATAATGAGAAGGCCTTAGAAAAAATGAATACAACTTTTCTTACTAAATAAAAAAAATTAACACAATCTTCCCAAGTCATACCAAGGAACAAGCAGTCAGTCATTTTTGTAAATAATTATTTTCAAAATAGCTTGTTAATTGACAATATAATGTTGCTCATACGTGCAGCAAGGAATAAACAGTACCAGCCATACGTTTGGACACACCTACTCCTTAAAGGGTTTTTCTTTATTTGTACAATTTTCTATATTGTATAATAATAGTAAAGACATCAAAATGATAAAATAACACATATGGAATAATGTACATGTGGTAACCAAAAAAAGTGTTTAAAAAAAATCAAAATTAATATTTTAGATTTAAAAATGTTCAAAGTAGCCACCCTTTGCCTTGATGAAAGCTTTGCACACTCAGCTGTGCTTCACCTGGAAAGCTTTTTCAACAGTCATGAGTACTTGTTGGCTGCTTTTCCTTCACTCTGTGGTCCAACTCATCCCAAACCATCTCAATTGGGTGGAGGTTGCGTGACCGTGGAGGTCAGGTCATCTGATGCAGCACTCCATCACTCTTCTTCTTGGTCAAATAGCCCTTACACAGCCTGGAGGTGTGTTGGTATATTGTCCTGTTGAAAAACACATGATAGTACCACCAAGCTCAAACCAGAAGGGATGGCGTATCGCTGCAGAATGCCGTGGTAGCCATGCTGGTTAAGTGTGCCTTGAATTCTAAATAAATCACAGACAGTATCACCAGCAAAGCACCACACCATCACACTTCCTCCTCCATGCTTCATGGTGGGAACCACATATGCGGAAATCATCCATTCACCTACTCTGCGTCTCACAAAGACAAAGGTGGTTGGAACTAAAAATGTCAAATTTGGACTCATCAGACTAAAGGACAGATTTCCATTGGTATAATGTCCATCGCTCATGTTTCTTGCCCCAAGCAAGTCTCTTCTTCTTATTGATGTCCTTTATTAGTGGTTTCTTTATTTGTGGTTTCTTTTTTTGACAATGAAGCCCTGATTCACGCAGTCTCCTCTGAACAGTTGATGTTGAGATGTGTCTGTTACTTGAACTCTGTGAAGCATTTATTTGGGCTGCAATATCTGAGGCTGGTAACTCTAATGAACTTATCCTCTGCAGCAAAGGTAACTCTGGGTCTTCCTTTCCTGTGGCGGTCCTCATGAGAGCCAGTTTCATCATAGCGCCGGATGGTTTTTGCAACTGCACTTTAAGAAACTATAAAAGTTATTGAGTGTGCAAAGCTGTCATCAAGGCAAAGGGTGGCTACTTTGAAGAATTTCAAATATAAAATATACATTTGTTTAACATTTTTGTTGGTTACTACGTGATTCCATTTGTGTTGTAGATGTTGAAAATAGTAAAAATAAAGAAAACCCTAAGAAGGTGTGTGCAAGCTTTTGACCGGTACAGTATATATATATAAAAAAGAAAAACAAACAAATATATAGCCAACCAACAGATTGTGTCCCTTCAGCTCCTCTCATCCCTATCTCACCCTCTCCCACCCTTTCGCCCAAGGAGGGTTGGACAAATGGAGCCAGTGAAGCTGTGGAGCGTAACACATTGACACTAACCTCAGCTAACATTTTATGTCCAGGGAGAGACACATTGATCGGGGCTAAAGCTCCGGGCCTCTGTGGGTTGAAAATGAGATGTTGAGCTGGACTGAAGGGGCTGAGAAGAGGAGGAAGAGAGGCTGAAGGAAGGAAGGAATAGTTGCAGCACTAGGCTGCTGGGCAGCATGGTTGATGAAATGGCCATGACCCTTTTTAGCCTCACTTCTAACTGGATCTGTCTTCTGGCTGTGGGGTTGGAAATGCTGTGCATGTATGTTTATTTTAGGATGAGGAGCTTCAGAGAGTGACGCATCTCTGTCTAGTTACAATATGGTCAGCATTCACACATACAACAACAAGATAAGCACAGGTAGCTGCCTAAATGGACACATTCAAATAGTCTATGCATACAGTGAATTCGGGAAGTATTCAGACACATTCTCTTTTTCCACATTTTGTTGCATAACAGCCTTATTCTAAAATGGATTAAATCATTTTCCCCCCTCATCAATGTACAGACCATACCCCATAATGACGAAAACAGTTATTTTTTATTTTTTGCAAATGTACCGAGACAGGATTGTGTCGAGGCACAGATCTGGGGAAGGGTACCAAAACATTTCTGCAGCATTGAAGACATCCATCATTCTTAAATAGAAGAAGTTTGGAACCACCAAGACTCTTTCTATAGCTGGGCGCCTGCCGGACGGCGCAATCGGGTGAGAAGGGCCTTGGTCAGGGAGGTGACCAAGAACGCAATGGTCACTCTGACAGAGCTTCAGAGTTCCTCTGTGGAGATGGGAGAACCTTCCAGAAGGACAACCATCTCTGCGGCACTCCACCAATCAGGCCTTTATGGCCTTTTCCAGTGTTTTACTTGCTATATTGTATTTACTTCGCCACCATTGCCTCTTTTTGCCTTTACCTCCCTTAACTCACCTCATTTGCTCACATCGTATATAGACGTATTTTTCTACTTTAATATTGACTGTATGTTTGTTTTACTCCATGTGTAATTCTGTGTTGTTGTATGTGTCGAACTGCTTTGCTTTATCTTGGCCAGGTCGCAATTGTAAATGAGAACTTGTTCTCAACTTGCCTACCTGGATAAATAAAGGTGAAATAAAAATAAATAAATAAAATATGGTAGAATGGCCCACTTGGAGTTTGACAAAAGGCACCCAAAGGACTCTCAGACCATGAGAAACAAGATTCTCTGTTTTTATTTATTTATTTTTTTAAAATGTAACCTTTACTTAACTAGAACAAATTCTTATTTACAATGACGGCCAATCCCGGACAAACCCGGACGATGAAACCAAGATTGAACTCTTTGACCTGAATACAAAGCGTTACTTCTGGAGGAAACTGGCATCATCAGTTCCGTGAAGCATGGTGGTGGCAGCATCATGCTGTGGGGATCTTTTTCAGCAGCAGGGACTGGGAGACTAGTCAAGATGGAAGGAAAGATGAACGGAGCAAAGTACAGGGAGATCCTTGATGAAAACATGCTCCAGAGTGCTCAGGACCTCAGACTGGGGTGAAGGTTCACCTTCCAACAGGACAACAACCCTAAGCACACAGCCAAGACAACGCAGGAGTTGCTTCAGGACAAGTCTCCGAATGTCCTTGAGTGGCCCAGCCAGAGCCCGGACTTGAACCCGTTCGAACATCTGGATAGACCTGAAAATAGCTGTGCAGTGACGCTTCCCAATCAACCTGACAGAGCTTGAGAGGATCTGCAGAGAAGAATGGTAGAAACTCCCCAAATTCATGTGTGCAAAGCTTGTAGCATCATACCCAAGAAGACGCAAGGCTGTATTCGCTGCCAAAGGTGTTTTAACTGGGTAAAGGGTCTGAATACTTATATAAATGTTTTTTTTTCTTCATTTGCAAAAGTTCTAAAAACCTGTTTTTGCTTTCTCATTATGGGGTATTGTGTGTAGATTTATGAGGGGAAAAAAAACAATTTAATCTCAAGGCTGTAACGAAACAGAATTTAGAAAATTAAAGGGGTCTGCGTACTTTCCGTATGCACTGTAGTGCAAACTAATGGGGCAAACTCAGTGAAGTTGCCACGCACGCAGCTTAGAGGGAACTTTGGTTGTATCCTCCGTATATATAACATTCTATTGGCTGTAAGAAATTTGCATATTCATTTAAATTGAAAACCTACGTTTTGAATCCAGCGTAGTTTTGTATATCAGTTTCATAATTTATGTTCCACGGAATCGAAAATCTCATCCCAACTATTTTGCAATCTGTATGGCACAGCTGTCATTTTTTTTTGGTCCTTAAATGAAACTGGTATACTTTTTGATTTATCACAATTGTCTTCAACCAATTTTGGTCTTTAATGCAGGGCGGACAGATAAGTTCCTTACTTTTTCCCCTTCCACTTGCCTCTTTTATTTTTGCGGGAATGCTGCAATTAGTTGATTGTGATTTTGAATAGAGCAGACATTCCCATATATTTTTGTTAGCTGAGTGTGTGACATAACTCCACCAGTCCTATCTATGATATCGTTTTTCCCTAAATAATGTTTTTTTGATCAATTAGTATATTTGAGTTTAACCATAATATGTGTTGTAATATTTGTATTTTCTGGTGAATTTAATGGAAATTATAACCAACATTCTATGTCTTGCTTTAAAAATAACGATATTTGAGATTATTTCATTTTCAAATAACCCAAAGTGAGATGTTGTAATCTGAATAAAGGGGAAAAGGCCATTCTTACTAATCTGCTAGACAACCAGTTTGGATTTAAGTATACCTTTTGTAAGACTGAAGCCTTTAGAGAGAGGTCTAATGCTTTAATATTTAATCATTTCTGCCCTCCGAATTTATATTCATTATATAAATAGGCCCGTTTCATTTTGTCTGGTTTGCCGTTCCAAATCAAATTGAATATTTTTTCTCTCATTTCATTTAAAAATCAAGCTGTTAGGCCATAATCAAACACAGAGGGTAAACTGGGATATGACTTATTCGGGGTGATTTTTCCACAAATAGACAGTTTTTTTTCCTTTCCATGGTTGCAAGATTTGATCTATTTTTGCTAACGTTCTATTAAAATGTGTTGTAGTGAGATCATTTCTTTCTTTCGGGACATGAATACCAGGTATGTCCACTACACCGTCAGACCATTTTAATGGTAAATCGTTCTTTATTAAAAACCTTTTCAAAGTCAGCTATAAATACCAGGCTTGGTTTTTGTTTCCAGTGCTTGTCTTATTCCAGTGCTTGTATTCTATTGTTTCCAGTGCTTGTCTTATTCCAGTACTTGTCTTCTATTGTTTCCAATGCTTGTCTTATATGTGACCGACCGGCTCGATTCTGTCTAATGTAGCAACATTTAAAATTGTGTTTTTTACATTGGATAAAAGTACAGACTCAGAGCTAGAAAATGCTATGTTATGCACTACAGTTGAGGAACAATGGGACATTAATTCTGCTTTGAAAGCTGATAACCTCACTTTTGAAAAATGTCCTTTGAATGTTTTGGTAAACCTACTGGAGAGCTCTTCTTTGTCTACACCCATTCAGCATCGTTCACACCATCTTAAGCTTTAGCCCCACCCATCTCTTTAAGGATTCACGTGAGGCCATGTACTAAACATCCCAAAATGTAGAAACTATCTGAATCTGCAGGTAGCTAACCAACCAGGTTCAATGTTAGCTAGCTAGCTAACATTAGGCTATAACTAGCAAAGTAAATGCCCCTGAGATTCGAATAATATTACTACACAGATCATACACGTAACGTTAGCTAGCAAGACAGCCAGTTAACGTTAGCTAGCTAGCTAACAGTACACTTTAACTTGAAATGAAAACGACTTTCGGACAAAAATAGAAACCTGTAATATCTGAAAATGTAGCTAGCTAGACTATCTTACATGGATGGACGCTTCTCCCTCTCTGTCATGGATGCCATGGTTGCCCTTAGTTTGAAGGTGTAATCTGGAGACAGATATTTTATACAACAGCCTTCTGCGTGTTCCCTTTTCATCTCTGTCTTCATATGTGCAATCAAATGCCAGAAATTTCTCCTTAGATATCATTCTCTAATTCCACTGATTTCAAAACTCAGTCCTCCAGTGATATCTTTAAAAAATAGCTGTGTTAGAAAAGATTACCTATCCATACTGACCAGCTCATGTTATAGACAGAAGCATGTTACATGGCAGACCAATCCAAACTCATCTCTCCAGCCCACTCATTATCTCAGCCAATCATGGTTGCTGTCTTTTTTCATTGCTAAACCAGCTAGGCACATAATTTTTAAAATGTATTCGTATTTACAGATGGCATACAATATTGTTATTAAGGCACATGATAGTTCACTTGTGCCAGAAGGTACTTCTGCAAAAAAAAAAAAAAATATTTTTATTTATAAATTTTTATTTAAAAAATGTTTACGTTGAAATGGCTCTCCTGTTAAGTAGTGATGCGTGACATACGCCTAGTTTCCTGAAACAAGTCACATATTATTTCCAATGTATCCATTGTATCCATATCCAAAAACTGGCTGATTAGGATGAATAATGTCTGACAATACCTTTTTAATTCTATGCGCAATTTACTTTGCTAGAATTCTTGCATCACAAAACTGAGGTGTAAGAGGCCACCAATATTTTTAATGGACTGGATATTTATATTCACCACCTGGGTCCTTTTTCAGTAATAGTGAAATCAGAACTTCTTGTTGAGTATCTGATCATTTTTATAGGTGTGGTTAAAACATTAAATAATGGTCCTCTGAGTAAATCAAAAAAGGTTTGATATACCTCAACTTGTATGCCATCCAGCCTGTCACACCCTGACCATAGAGATCCTTTTATTCTCTATGTTGGTTAGGTCGGGGTGTGACTAGGGTGGGTTATCTAGGTTATTATTGTCTATGTTGGCCTGGTATGGTTCCCAATCAGAGGCAGCTGTTTATCGTTGTCTCTGATTGGGGATCATATTTAGGCAGCCTTTTTCCACTGGGTTTTTGTGAGATCTTGTTTGTTTGTGTGTAGTTGCCAGTGTGCACTGCATTTGACTTCACGTTTCGTTTTGTCCTGTATTGTTTTGGTGAGTTTCTTTAATTAAACATGTGGAACTCTACGAACTCTGTGCCTTGGTCCGTTAATTCTACAAACGACGTGACACAGCCGTGGAGTTTTCCCGGACTTAAAAAAAAAAAAAAATAAGGGGTGGATCAGCTTAATATTGTGGAAAGAATTTTGCTTCCATCAATGTAATTGTCTGAATCATTTCCAATCCCCAATATATTTATTTGGTTAATATATATATCCATATGCACATATATACATACATACTTAATTTAAAAAAAAAATTCTATATATTTTTTTTTTACCCCTTTTTTCTCCCCAATTTCGTGGTATCCAATTGTTTAGTAGCTACTATCTTGTCTCATCGCTACAACTCCCGTACGGGCTCGGGAGAGACGAAGGTTGAAAGTCATGCGTCCTCCGATACACAACCCAACCAAGCCGCACTGCTTCTTAACACAGCGCGCATCCAACCCGGAAGCCAGCCGCACCAATGTGTCAGAGGAAACACCGCGCACCTGGCAACCTTGGTTAGTGTGCACTGTGCCCGGCCCGCCACAGGAGTCGCTGGTGCGCGGATCATTACTATTTCGACCATACAGACTAATGATCCAAATCAGTTTATGGTCCAATCATTTTTTTGAAAGAATCCATCTACCTTGCTGATTTGTTTGGACAATTTTTACATTAGGATAAAAATGATTGTTATTTAATATCAGCACTTCCTTTGAGTTTCAATGGGAGAAGTACTGTATATTTTGCCCCCATTCCTTTTTCCAGTATACTTCATCTAAAATTGTTTACTGAGTTTCCTGTGAACAATAGATATTATACTCCTTCTCTTTTAGCCAGGTAAATACTGATTGTTTTTCTTATTATCTGCAAAGCCATTACAATTGTAACTGCCTATAAATATTTCACCATTTACCATAATGAGATACTAGTTTAAATTCTATGTATCACAATATACTGTATGTTTGTAAACTTACCATTAAAAAGTACCATGATGATTGAGTGTGCATCTTCTGTACCTGTATCATGTTTGCACTGCTACTGAGTAAAACTTCAATTATTCTCCATTATTCCACCCGATATAAATGTTGTCATCCCCAGTGACTGGCAGAACACCCCTGTCCACCTGGATCCCAGAGCCTTTGAAAGATTGGGACCCGTCCTTTAAAAAGAGCACATATTGCCCCCTACAGAACAGAAGCAGATTAACACCCAAAAGCATTTCCAACGCCCTCACCTCAATTGTATTGTATACAGCTATTTAAAAAAATATATACAGTACCAGTCAAAAGTTTGGACACACCTACTGATTCAATATATACACTGCCGGTCAAAGGTTTTAGAACACCTAATCATTCAAGGGGTTTTCTTTATTTGTACTATTTTTGACATTGTAGAATAATAGTGAAGACATCAAAACTATGAAATAACACCTATGGAACCATGTAGTAACCAAAAAAGTTTTAAACACAAAATATATTTTATATTCATTAAAGTAGCCACCCTCTGCCTTGATGACAGCTTTGCATACTCTTGGCAATCTCTCAACCAGCTTCACCTGGAATGCTTTTCCAACAGTCTTGAACGACTTCCCACATATGCTGAGCAGTTGTTGGCTGCTTTCCCTTAACTCTGTGGTCCAACTCATCCCAAATCATCTCAACTGGGTTGAGGTCGTGTGATTGTGGGGGATAGGTAATCTGATGCAGCACTCAATCACTCTCCTTCTTGGTCAAATAGCCCTTACATATCCTGGAGGTGTGTTGGTATATTGTCCTGTTGAAAAACAAATGATAGTACCACCAAGCTCAAACCAGAAGGGATGGCGTATCGCTGCAGAATGCTGTGGTAGCCATGCTGGTTAAGGCACACTTAACCAGCATGGCTACCACAGCATTCTGCAGCGATACGCCAGAGAAGGAATATAAATAAATCACAGACAGTGTCACCAGCAAAGCCCCCCCCCCCCACACCATCACACCTCCTCATCCATGCTTCACGGTGGGAACTACACATGCAGAGATCATCCATTCACCTACTCTGCGTCTCACAAAGACACGGCGGTTGAATCCAAAAATCTCAAATTTGGACTCATCTGAACAAAGGACAGATTTCCACCAGTCTAATGTCCATTGCTCATGTTTCTTGGCCCAAGAAAGTCTCTTCTTATTATTGGGGTCCTTTATTAGTGGTTTCTTTGCAGAAATTTGACCATGAAGGCCTGATTCACGCAGTCTCCTCTGAACAGTTGATGTTGAGATGTGTCTGTTACTTGAACTCCGTGAAGCATTTATTTGGGCTGCAATTTCTGAGGCTGGTAACTCTAATGAACTCATCCTCTGCAGCAGAGGTAACTCTGGGTCTTCCTTTCCTGTGGCGGTCCTCAAGAAAGACAGTTTCATCATAGTGTTTGATGGTTTTTGTGACTGCACTTGAAGAAACTATAAAAGTTCTTTAGATTTTCCGAATTAACTGACCTTCATGTCTTAAAGTAATGATGGACTGTCATTTCTCCTTGCTTTTTTGAGCTGTTCTTGCCATAATATATAGACTTGGTATTTTACCAAATAGGGCTATCTTCTGTTTTCCACCACTACCTTGTCACAACACAACTGTTTGGCTCAAACGCATTAAGAAGGAAAGAAATTATACAAACAAACTTTTAAAAAGGCACACCTGTTAATTGAATTGTATTCCACCTCATGAAACTGGGCGAGACAATGCCAAGAGTGTGCAAATCTCTCATCAAGGAAAACTGTGGCTGCTTTTAAGAATCTCATATTTAAAATGTATTTCGATTTGTTTAACACTTTTTTTGGACAAACCTACTCATTCCAGGGTTTTTCTTTATTTTTACTATTTTATTCCATATGTATTATTTCATAGTTTTGATGTATTCACTATTATTCTACAATGTAAAAAATTGTGAAAATAAAGAAAAACCCTGGAATGAGTAGGTGTGTCCAAACTTTTGACTGGTACCGTATTTATAAAACAGTTTTGCATATCTTAATTTACTTACACAATTAACGATTAATATGTGTGGTAATGTATGCACTTCATACAAAGGATTGCTACCCATAAACAGTAGTGACCCGTCATTCAGGGCAGGTGTTTTGAGCCCCACATTTTTAGAAAAATATAATTGGGGGCTTGCCTGTTTTACATGTCATTGTGGCATAAATACGAGTTACATATCAGTTTGCAAACAATGTACAAAATATATATCATTGAGTTACTAAGGTCTCTTTTTATTTTTACATTTTTTTACAAATATTTATTACAAAAATATGAATATGAAGGACAAACAATACAGCATCAAGACACTATCAAACATGAATCAGTGTCACGACTTCCACCGAAGTTGGTCCCTCTCCTTGTTCGGGCGGTGTTTGGCGGTCGAAGTCACCGACCTTCTAGCCATCGCTGATCCATTTTTCATTTTCCATTGGTTTTGTCTTGTCTTCCACACACCTGGTTTCAATCCCATCAATTACATGTTGTGTATTTAACCCTCTGTTTCCCCTCATGTCTTTGTCGGTGATTGTTTGTTGTATGTTTTGTGCAAGTCATGTTCTGGTGTGCGACGGGTTTTGTACCTTTTTATATTATTTTTGTATATATTGGTTTTTGGAGTTTTTTAGCATTTATTAAACTGCTCCGTTTATACCAAGTTCTCTCTCCTGCGCCTGACTTCCCTGCCACCAGCACGCATCCATTACAATCAGTCTTTCCGCAACAGAGCCATCCTTATGTCTGAGGGTGCGTGTGCATGATAGTGATATATAAAATATATCCGCTGTGATTGGCCCAGTGTTCTGTCACTCATGGGGACACTACGTCATCGCCAAGTCTAAGGGTAGATCTCGAAAATTCAAGCCCCTTGGGTGCTGCCATAGAGTTACATTAGAAGTGCCCATCCAAGGCTCAAGGTCATTGGCCACAGATAAAATGACGTCAAATCACGTTATCACGTTAAACAAAATGCATGCTCTTCAACCGATCGCTACCCGCCCGCCCGACTAGCATCACTACTCTGGACGGTTCTGACTTAGAATATGTGGACAACTATAAATACCTAGGTGTTTGGTTAGACTGTAAACTCTCCTTCCAGACTCATATTAAGCATCCCCAATCCAAAATTAAATCTAGAATCGGCAAAGCCTCCATGCTGCCAAATATACCCTCGTAAAACCTACCAAAAAAAAAAAGAAAAAAAAAACTATCCTAAAACCTATCCTACCGATCCTTGACTTCGGCGACGTCATTTACAAAATTGCCTCCAACACTCTACTCAGCAAATTGGATGTAGTCTATCACAGTGCCATCCATTTTGTCACCAAAGGCCCATATACTACCCACCACTGTGACCTGTATGCTCTCGTTGGCTAGTTCTTGCTACATATTTGTCGCCAAACTCACTGGCTCCAGGTCATTTATAAGTCTTTGCTAGGTAAAGCTCCGCCTTATCTCAGCTCACTGGTCACCATAGCAACACCCACCCGTAGCACGTGCTCCAGCAGGTATATTTCACTGGTCATCCCCAAAACCAACACCTCCTTTGGCCCCCTTCCTTCCAGTTCTCTGCTGTCAATGACTGAAACGAATTGCAAAAATCACTGAAGTTGGAGATTTATATCTCCCTCACTAACTTTAAGCATCAGTTGTCAGAGCAGCTTACCGATCGCTGCAGTTGTACACAGCTCATCTGTAAATAGCCCACCCAACCAACTACCTACCTCATCCCCATATTTGTTTTTGTTTTTCTGCTCTTTTGCACACCAGTATTTCTACTTGCACATCCTCATCTGCACATCTATCACTCCAGTGTTAATTGCTAAATTGTAATTTCTTCGCCACTACGGCCTATTTATTGCCTTACATTTGCACACACTGTATACAGATTTTTCTATTGTGTTATTGACTGTGTTTGTTAATCCCATGTGTAACTCTGTGTTGTTGTTTTTGTCACACTGCTTTGCTTTATCTTGGCCAGGTCTTAGTTGTACATGAGAACTTGTTCTCAACTGGCCTATCTGGTTAAATAAAGGTATATTATAAAGGTATAATATATATCTACAGTAGCTTTGATTGGACTGATCATGTCAACATCATACTTTCAAAATCTTAGCTAGCAGTCATCATCATGAATCAAGTCGACAATCTACTTGCAAATCCTTTTCAATTCTTGTCATATGAAGAGAAATAATGAAGAGAAATTATAGATAAAATGCATCGGTGCTCATCGGCCATTGGACATAAACATCACACAACAAGTTGGAAATCGCAAATTCCACAATGAGTGGTTTGGAAGGAATCAGTGGCTAACTGCAAGCATTGCAAAGCAATCATTAGCCTGCTATTCAGTGGAGTGGCTGTGTGGTCCGAAGTCTAATATTAAGGGTCTCTTTTCCTAGTATAAAATTATAAACATTCATCACGGCCTTGTCAATGAAGCATGATTTGTGCTGAGCTCAAAACAACTGTTAACTCGGAACTGCAAAATCTGACTTTAGTGAGTTCAAGACAACTTGGATCTCGGGAAAAACGAGCCACGACTGGGAAAATAAGTTTTGAACTTTCACCCAACTCGGAATTTTAAATCGGGAACTCGGGCCTCTTTCTAGAGCTACGACCTGAAGATCACTGATATCATCATGACTTTTGTTTTGTTTTGAAAGCACAATAAATCTAGGCTCTGTTATTGTTTCTTCCCAAACCACAATGGGATATATTTCAAGTTTTGTCCTTTAGCAGACGCTCTTATCCAGAGCGACTTAAAGGAGGGTTAAGTGCCATGGACATATGTTTCACGTAGTTGGCTCAGGGATTCATACCAGCAACCTCTTGTTTACTGGACCAAACACTCCTAACCACTAGGCTACCTGCCGCTCTGGCATAAACAATAAGAGCTCTTGACAGCTCTATTTGACAGCGTTAAATCAAGCCTGAGTGCTGCCACTATATGTACTTTATGAACAGGAGAGATCTTTTATTTATTGGATTTAGTACATTTAGACTGAACCTGCTGTACTGGGCTGTGATGTGCTGTAAAAGAGATATGGGGAGATAAAAGCTACTGTATGCTACTATAAAACATGTTATATTGTTTACGGCAGGGAGCAGCCCTGTGGTACGGGTAGAAATGATAACGCCGCCATCTCATAAACACTCAGTGTTGTCTCTGCATGATAACAAGCTTGTTGTTCTGGGATCTGCTGGCGGTGAAGTGACATATCAATCTTGTCAAAGAAGCCAAGTGGAGAATCTGTCTTGGAAAGCAGCCAAATCAACGCTAAGACTAGGATGGAGTTGATGGAAATAGCCACCCGCTGATAATGTACATGATGCAGACTGTGACTAAAGCGATAGAGAATCAGTGGAGGCTAATGTTACCGTCATCGTGCAAAACAAATGGTGAACAGAAAGAAAGAGAACATGGCGTGAAAGAGGGCATGTAATCCCAGCTTGTTGCTCTCGGGCCCAAATAGGAATACAAAGAGAAGTAGTGTGTAAGCAATAGACGCCTGCCCAAGGAGAGTGAAAAGCCACAGGAGTAGAAAGCAATCCATGTCAAAATGACAATATTCATCATTGAGGAGCTTACTGTATAATTGCAGGAAGGGAAGTGCAGCTACTTCAGAGTGACATGTGCCTACAGGAAATGCTCCGTGTCAGATCTAACTCGAAGAGAAAGTGTTCTCAATGTACAGGAGCTATCGCTCAGCTGCTTGTTGCGTCATACACGTTTTGTGTGTATTTTTGCAGTCACTCTTCCAGATTCTGTCCCTGTCATGTGAAATGTGCCATATGGATGTTCGGGGCTTTGGGGTCATTTAGCCCCCTCCTGTCGGGGCACTCCCGGGTCACATAGACCACAGGAAACTTGAATCACTTCATGTACACACAGCACACCACAACCAAGCCTTAATTCGAAACCATCTACTTGGTGTTTAGTGGTAGGTAACCTTGTCACACTTTGCTGTTTCCCAACAAAGATAAGTAGAGAAACTATACATGTACTGTAAGTTGCCTACTCTCAATTTCGAAGTTAAGTATTTTACCAAGAACCAAAAAAAAGATGAACCTATCACCTTTGAAACAAAACTATATTTTGTTCAGTATGAATGTACAGGCATGCATGAGTTAAGCTAAGTCAATCTCATTCTCAGTCATACTCATCTTTTTATTTTATTTGTATTTTTCTAACCTTTATTTAACTAGGCAAGTCAGTGAAGATCAAATTCTTATTTACAATGGCGGCCTACCCCGGGCCAAACCCAGACGACGCTGGGACAATTGTGCGCCACCCTACGGGACTCTCAATCACTGCCGGATGTGATGCAGCCTGGATTTGAACCACTGCGATGCAGTGCCTTAGACCGCTGCACCACTCAGGAGCCCCAAACACCGAACTGTATTTATATTTTCACAGCCCATTATCAGCCACATCTTGTAAGGTTTTTTCAAAAAGATAAGTAATCACAACGTGAAGCTCATGTCAATACTATGCATTCAATGGGGAAAGATGAGTGTCAACCAACTGATGCTTATGTCAATACATTTAACTCAATGGGAAAAGATGAGTGTCACAGGGTTGAAGCTTATGTCAGGCAGACAGACAGACAGACCAACAGACAGACATGCAGGCAGGCGGGTGGCCAGACAGACAGATACATAGGTGACAGACAGGCAGGCAGGCAGATATGCAGGACAGATAGGAAGACACACAGGACAGACATACGGGTAGGCAGATAGACAGGCACACAGACAGACAAACACAAACAGTTTCAAGTTTCACGTCAACACATTTGTTGACCAATATCCTCTTCAGAATTCGTATGCCGGGTCATGACAGTCTCCTGGTCACAAATATGTAACATTTGGAAAGATTCTACCTTTGTAATGCTTTGAAACCGCCCCTATGACCCCCAATGAAGTCACTTCCTGTAATTGCAGGAAGCTGGAATTCAATGTACTGCCTCCTGAGGACACTCTATAATAATTGCAAGTTTACGTTAAGAATTGCCCATTCTACAGAGAATGGAAGACAGTGTTTTTGTGTAATTGCAGGGAGAGAATGAAGCACCATGTTGAGGATGAATTGGGATGTGGATACCTAGGAACTTGAAACTCTCAACCTGCTCCACTACAGCCCAGTCGATGAGAATGGGGGGGTGCTCGGTTCTCCTTTTCCTGTCATCCACAATCTTCTTCTTTGTTTTGATCATGTTGAGGGAGAGGTTGTTGTCCTGGCACCACAGGGCCAGGTCTCTGACCTCCTCCCTAACATGCTGGCTCGTCGTTGTCAGTGATCAGGCGATGACACTGTTGTGTGACACTGTTGTGTCATCGCCAAACTTAATAATGTTGTTGGAGTTGTGCCTGGTCATGCAGTCATGAGTGAACAGGGAGTACAGGAGTGGGCTGAGCACGCACCTCTGAGGGGCCTCCGTGTTGAGGATCAGATGTGTTGTTACCTACCCTTACCACCTGGGGGAGGCCCGTCAGGAAGTCCAGTTGCAGAGGGAGGTGTTTAGTCCCAGGGTTCTTAGCTTAGTGATGAGCTTTGAAGGCACTATGGTGTTGAACGGTGAGCTATAGTCAATGAATATCATTCTCAGATAGGTGTTCCTTTTGTCCAGGTGGGAAAGGGCAGTGTGTGTTGCAATAGAGATTGCATCATCTGTGGATCTGTTGGGGCAGTATGCAAATTGGAGTGGGTCTAGGGTTTCTGGGATAATGGTGTTGATGTGAGCCATGACCAGCCTTTCAAAGCACTTCATGGCTACAGATGTGAGTGCTATGGGTCAGTAGTCATTTAGGCAGGTTACCTTGGTGTTCTTGGGCACAGGGAGAGACTTAAAACATGTTGGTTTGCTTGAAACATGTTGGTATTACAGACTCAGACAGGGAGAGATTTCCCGATTTCCCTAACTTCCCGTTGGTCAACGCATGCTCGGAGTACACGTACTGGCAATCCGTCTGGCACTGCAGAATTGTGAATGTTGACCTGTTTAAAGGTCTTATTCACATCAGCTACGGAGAGCGTGGTCACACAGTCGTCTGGAACAGCTGATGCTCTCATGCATGTTTCAGTGTTACTTGCCTCGAAGCGAGCATATAAGTAATTTAGCTCGTCTAGTAGGCTTGTGTCACTGGGCAGCTTGCGGCTGTGCTTCTCTTTGTAGTCTGTAATAGTTTGCAAGCACTGCCACATCCAACGAGCATCAGAGCCGGTGTAGTACGATTAGATCTTAGCCCTGTATTGACGCTTTGCCTGTTTGATGGTTTGTTGGAGGGCATAGCGGGATTTCATGTAAGCTTCTGGGTTATTGTCCCGCTCCTTGAAAGCGGCAGCTCTACCCTTTAACTGTGTGGATGTTGCCTGTAATCCATGGCTTCTGGTTGGGGTATGTATGTACAGTCACTGTGGAGATGAGGTCATCAATGTACTTATTGATGAAGCCAGTGACCGATGTGATGGACTCCTCAATGCCATCTAGAATTGCAATGCTCTACTTTCCGGCAGTGTCTCCTGACCCCTCCTGTCTCAGCCTCCAGTATTCATGCTGCAGTAATTTATGTTTCGGGGGGCTAGGGTCAGTTTGTTATATCTGGAGTACTTCTCCTGTCTTATCCGGTGTCCTGTGTGAATTCTCTCTTTCTCTTTCTTTCTCTCTCTCGGAGGACCTGAGCCCTAGAACCATGCCTCAGGACTACCTGGCATGACAACTCCTTGCTGTCCCCAGTCCACCTGGTCGTGCTGCTGCTCCAGTTTCAACTGTTCTGCCTGCGGCTATGGAATCCTGACCTGTTCACCGGATGTCCTACCTGTCCCAGACCTGCTGTTTTCAACTCTCTAGAGACAGCAGGAGTGGTAGAGATACTCTTAATGATCGGCTATGAAAAGCCAACTGACATTTACTCTTGAGGTGCTAACTTGCTACACCCTTGACAACTACTGTGATTATTATTATTTGACCATGCTGGTCATTTATGAACATTTGAACATCTTGGCCATGTTCTGTTATAATCTCCACCCGGCACAGCCAGAAGAGGACTGGCCACCCCTCATAGCCTGGTTCCTCTCTAGGTTTCTTCCTAGGTTTTGGCTTTTCCAGGGAGTTTTTCCTAGCCACCGTGCTTCTATACCTGCTGTCACGTCCTGACCTTAGTTCCTTTTTTATCTCTGTTTTAGTTTGGTCAGGGCGTGAATTGGGGTGGGCATTCTATGTTGTGTTTTCTAGGTTTTCTATTTCTATGTGTTTGGCCTGGTATGGTTCCCAATCAGAGGCAGCTTGCAATCGTTGTCTATGATTGAGAACCAGACTTAGGCAGCCTGTTTTCCCACTATGATTTGTGGGTAGTTGTTTTCTGTCTTTGTATGTAGTTTACCAAACGGAATAGTTTTGGTTGTTCTTTTTGTTACTTTGTATTTTTAGTGTTCAGTGCTATTGACTAAAATGACGAACACTTACCACGCTGCATATTGGTCCGATCCTTCCTACTCCTCCTCAGAAGAGGAGGAAAACCGTTACACCTGCATTGCTTGCTGTTTGGGGTTTTAGGCTGGGTTTCTGTACAGCACTTTGAGATATCAGCTGAAGTACGAAGGGCTATATAAATAAATTTGATTTTGATCTAGAAGAATCCCGGAACATATTGCAGTCTGTGCTAGCAAAACAGTCCTGTAGCTTAGCATCAGTTTCATTTGACCAGTTTTTTTATTGACCGAGTCACTGGTGCTTCCTGCTTTTGCTTGTGCTTGTAAGCAGGAATCGGGAGGATAGAATTATGGCCAGATTTGCCTAATGGAGGGCGAGGGAGAGCTTTGTACATGTCTCTGTGTGTGGAGTAAAGGTGGTCTAGAGTTTTTTTCCATCTGGTTTTATATTTAACATGCTAGAGGGATCGGTACATTCACACCTGCCTCCGCTCCCCCTCTCTGAAGCTCAAGGGCACCAGGCTGCCCATCATTATGCACACCTTTCACCATCATTACGCGCATCAGAGCTTCATTGTACTCACCTGGACTCTTCCCTTTGTTGATTGCCCCTTCTATATCTGTCTGTTCCTCAGTTTGATCCCAGTGTCAGCATTAATGTTGTTTTGTTTCCCCTGTCCAGATGCTGTCCGCGTTTTGTTTCATGACCGTTATTTATTAAAATATTCACTCTCTGTACTTGCTTCTCGTCTCCCAGCATCTGTCCTTACAGAATGCTGACACCAATATTGGAAGTATCAGGGAGTTTTGTTTTTTGTTTTGGTTGGTGACATCGGGGCCAGGTGCCGCTGCCCGAAGGAACCGGGGGTCGCCTTAGCTGGCTTGTCGGGCTTCCACGGCTAAGCTGGCCAGAGAGGTTTCCTTGCCTCTGTTGGCTCGGCAGGCTCCCACCCCACATCATGCCTCAGCAGGTTCATCAGGCTCCCACGCCTCATCGGGCTGCCACACCTCAGCCAGCTCGTCTGGCACTCATTCCTCGGCCGGCCCGTCAGGCTCCCCGAGCAGGGACGCCTCATTCAAGGGTTTCCCCTGTCCAGACGCTATCCGTGTTTTGTTTCATGTCCGTTTTTACAAAATGTTCACTCCCTGTTCTTGCTTCTTGTCTACCAGTGTCTGTCCTTACAGGTAGAAATGAGGTGAAACGGATTTAAGTTTCCCTGCATTATTAAAGTTCCTGCCCACTAGAAGTGCCGCCTCTGGATGAGCGTTTTCCTGTTTGCTTATGGCCGTATACAGCTCATTGAGTGCGGTTTTAGTGCCAGCATCGGTTTGTGGTGGCAAATAGACAGCTACGAACAATATAGATGAAAAGTCTATTTGTAGACAGTGTGGTCTACAGCTTATCATGAGATACTCTAGCTCAGGCGAGCAAAACCTCAAGACCTCCTTAGATATCGTTCACAAACTGTTGTTTCTAAATATACATAGACCGTCAACCCTTGTGTAACCAGAGTCTGCTGTTCTATCCTGCCGATAATGTGTGTAACCCGCCAGCTGTATGCTATTCATGTCGTCGTTCAGCCACGACTCAGTGAAACAAGATGTTACAGTTTGAATATCCCGTTGGTGGGATACACGTGCTTGTAGTTCGTCCACTTTAGTATCCAGTGATTGTATGTTGGCCAATAGTACAGATGGCAAAGACAGATTAGCCACTCCTCGCCAGATCCTTACAAGGCACCCCAATCTCCATCCGCAATATCTGTATTTTTCTCCTACTGATGAGGGCCTCGTTGGGTGTCTGGAGTAAATCCCTCTCGTCCGACTCATTAAAGAAAAATGATTTGTCCAGTTCAAGGTGAGTAATCGCTGTTCTGATGTCCAGAAGCTCTTTTCGGTCATAAGAGACGGTACAAACAAGAGCACATAAAATGGCAGCCATCCCCTCTGGCGCCATGAGGGAAAGACATCCATAAGGAATGCCTTTCGAAATGCTGATATACTGTATTTGACATTTGTGAGGAGATAACAACTGACAAAAACCCCAAGACAAGACAACAAAGTCAACAGATACAAACTCTGACTCCTATCATATGTATAGTAAACCCAAATCAGCCTTAGGAAATGTACGTCTTTCATAAGAAGGCCTTTCCTGTGCACTTCTCTGTAGTTGGTAGTCAGATCTACCTTATCCTGGTCCGTAAATGGCTTTGCAGGCATGGTTCCCTTGCTCACACTATATAAATGTAATTTAAATGCTGAAAACCCTCCCACTTGTTGGCCAACACATTATCTTATGGAGTTTTCATTCAAAAGGCTTATTTACATAAAGCCATCTGTCACGATCTTCGTAAGAAGCGGACCAAAATGCAGCGTGGCATGTGTACATGATGATGTTTTAATTAAAGAAAGCACTGACCACTGAACACAAACAATACATGACCGTGAAGCTATAATAAGAACTGTGCTGACATAAGCAACTGACATAGACATAGACAATCACCCACCAAGTACCCACAGAATATGGCTAACTAAATATGGTTCCCAATCAGAGACAACGATAGACAGCTGCCTCTAATTGAGAACCAATCTAGGCAACCATAGACATACAATTTACCTAGAAAGGAAACAGCCCCATAAACATCCCAAAACCCCAAGACAAGACAAAAAAAAATAACATCACCCATGTCACACCGTGACCTAACCAAAATAACAAGGTAAACAAAGAATACTAAGGTCAGGGTGTGACACCATCCCTTTAAATTTGGTGTACCTTAAATTAGAATTTAGTCTACAGACTCACTAGAATATATTGAGAGAACTGTTCAGAATATTAGGGATCAATTAAAGAAAGCCATGTAAGTACACACGTATTTGTCTATGTTCAGCACCAATTGGTCAATTTAAAAGTACTCTGATCTTCTTTATTGTATTTAGGGTTAGGAAAGTATTTAAAGAATAATAAAAAAAAACTAGTTTGGAGACCCTCTACGCACAAAATATATTGGTCAATTAGAAAATACAGTGGTTCGATTCATCCTGAAAGTTACCATATTCAATTGTTCAATCCATGAATTATTGGTACATGAGAAAAGTGTACAATTGTATAATAACCCTCACTAATCAAGGAACTGTGATGACACAGTGCGTCAGGCTCCAGTTTTAAACTGCTCCGTATGGTCTGTGTTCCATAATGATTCAAATTATTACACAACCTGGAATATGTTAACCTAATATGATTCACTATAGCTAGATATCTCAGGAACAACCACACAAACGTGGCAGAAAGGTAAACTAATTCAACGCTTGTAAAGCCAAGGTCAGAATACGGCACATCTGTTGACACACCTCTGCCACACCTCCATTTATGTGATCCCCACCCTGAAAGAATAGCTGGCTGATACATGCGTTACCTCATGGCGAAGTTTTAAGGTCAGAAGACGAGTATAGAAAAAAGGGAATAAAAAGGGAATTTAGGTTCCATTTACATGGGAATAACTCTGGTCTGAATCGTCCTGTTAGTACTTATTTCTTAATTGGAGTTTAGATTTCCTTTCCAGCACACTCAGGTCCAAAATTATTGCCACATTTAGCAGACGCTCTTATCCAAAGCGACTTACAGTTAGTGCGTTCATCATAAGATACCTAAGTGGAACAACTACAGTACCAATCAAAAGTTTGGACACACCTACTAATTCAAGGGTTTAATCTTGATTTTTACTATATACATTTTATATACATTTTTTATATACATTTTAGAATGAAAATAAAACTAAATGAAATAACACATATGGAATCATGTAGTAACCAAAAAGTGTTAAATAAATCTAAATATATTTTATGTTTTAGATCCAGCTTCATGAGGAATGCTTTTCCAAAAGTTTTTAAGGGGTTCCCACATATGCTGAGCACTTGTTTGCTGCTTTTCCTTCACTCTGTGGTCCAACTACAAATGTACAATATAAAATGTACAATACTACAATAATACAATATTACAATATTGCAATGTGTATGTGTACAGTGTGTGTTAGTGTGTGTGCATATGCTTGTATGTGTGTCTCCTCACAACATGGGTGGTGCCGTGAGGTGTTATTTTATCAGTATTCCTTATCTGATTTACTGCTCGCTTGAGCTACTTGATGTCGAAGAGAGTTCCAAGTAGACATAGCTCTATATGGTACTGTGCGTTTCCCAGAGTCTATTCTGGACTTGGGGACTGTGAAAAGACCACCCCTGGTGGCATGTCTTGTGAGGTATGAATGGGTGCCTGAGCTGTGTGTTAGCTGATTGAACAGACAGTTTGGTGCTTTCAACACATCAATACCTCTCACAAAGAAAAACCAGTGATGCAGTCAATCTCTCCTCTACTTTGAGCCAAGGAGATTGACATGCATGTTATTGATATTAGCCTCTGTGTACGTTTAAGTGCCAACTGTGGTGATCTTTTCTGAGACAACTGTAATTTGCCTATGACCTTTTTTGTGGCACTTGATCATATACAGTAAACTGGACAGTAGTCCAGGTGTGAAAAAAAACATGGTCTGTCGGACTTGTTTTGTTGAATCCAGTTGGATTAAGGTTATGGTTATTTATAGGGCCCTAACCCTAACTCTGTCTTCATGTCCACATCCCCGGCTCAACCCTAAATCTAGCCTCAACCCTAACGCTAACCCTAGCTTAATATATACATTAACTCTAACTCTATCCATAACCCTAACTTCTTGTGTGCAAGATTGTGCAAATGTCTGCAGACTTGATCTGGGGATACACTTGCGAAGTGCTTGGCTCTCGTCAAAGAGAGAAGTTTGCCAGGCAAGGTAAAGCCTCAAAAAGAAATTGTACGCAACAGTGAAATGGGCAACTTCTATGTGAATAAATGATGAAGCGGAACCCACCTCAATTCAAACTGTTGTTAGAAAAGAAAACGTATCTTCGTTTGAGGTCACGGTGGGTTAACTGCCCTGTTGTGTATCAATCACATTTTGGAACAGTGAGTGCATTCTGACATCACACACATAAAAAAAACTCACGCTGGGTCGACCGTTAGACATATTTGGAATTCACCCGTGAAAAAGTTAACCAGCGTGTGCCCAGTGGGTCATCTTTTCCCATTGACTGCTATGTACTCACATAAGGGTCAACCCTATGACACTCATATTTTACCATTGAATGCAATGTATTGATATAGGCATCAATTGGTCGATGCTTCTCTTTTCCCATTGACTGCAATGTATTCACATAAGTGTCAATTGGTTGTTTCTCATCTTTTCCCATTGACCGCAATATGTTGACTTAACTATCAATTGGTTGATGGTAATCTTTTCCCATTGACTGCTATGTATTGATAAAAGCTTCAGTTGGTTGATGTTTACTTTTCCCAATGAATGATGTGTATTGGCGTAAGAGTCATTTGGTTGACGCTCATCCTTTTCTATTGACTGCAATGTTTTGAACCTCATCTTTTTCAAAAACGTCACAAGATTACGTTTTCCTATGATATCATGTTGCTTTTAATGACCCCAATTAAATATTTATTATGTAGAAATTAAAGCAAATGTTGGAAGATGAGATGAGGGGAAATGCAAGCTGACCGATACCTCATTTTACACGCAACCCACGCAACATGGGTTTTTCGAACAACCAGCACTGTGCAGATCTGTAGACTATAAACATTACATGGTGGGAGATGTAGCAGGTGTGTTTATATACAGCGCAAAGTCAGGATTAATCATTAACTCAGATCATCCACAGTTTCCTGATATAGAGAAATATAGGGACAAGTCGGGCGCCACCCAGACGATGCCTCCTATCTTTGACAAGAGAAACTATGTGTTGCTGAGCAACCAAAGCCAGTTGTTCCATTATATCCAGCCTAGCTGTCTAGTATAGAACTGCACATTTTAGGATCCTTATTTTCTCATGTGTGTGTGAGAAATGGATAGAAAACGTTTTCATTATATTTTCTTGCTCCAAATTGATTATATTGTGAAAGACTGATTCTTTATTTGCCCTAATCACTTAGGATAAGACATGGCTCAGTTAATGGTTTATGCAAACAAATGGAAGTGCATTCGTAATGATATAATTCCTTTACTAAATGTCTAATTATGGGCTCTGGATTTCGAGGGCTCATTGATCCATCTTGGACGTAATATCCCATTTTAAGGTGTAAACACAAGCTGATTGATCACCGTCACCCGTTTTAATGAGGATTCAACCCAAGCAGTCAGTCTTTTGCCTCCAGGAACCTCACTCACACTCAGGTCTGATTGAGGGCGATGTCATTCAGACAGATGAACTGAGCCTGACGTGCACACAGCACGAGAACCTGAAAAACACACACACACACACACACACACACACACATACCCTAAATACTTTCACAAGATGAGGACAGCAATGAAACTACAGTGTGCTGTGCAGACTGGATAGAGAGAGGCACGGGTCCTCCTGACAGTCCCTCACAGACAAAGGCACCTGATCCTCCACTTTCGAGTATATCCAGAAAAAAAACTGTTGAGGGAAAAGTCCAAACATATAAGATACACACACATATGAACCCTCTCATTCCAGAGGGGCTTTACTTTGAAACTAAGAAGTCCCTATCCATTTCAATTACCCAAACCATGCAGTACATACTGTATGGCTTATCTTGAAAACATACTCTAGCTTGCTACAGTACCCCATATGCTGCTGATAACATCGAGTGAAAGTATATTATACAGACCATTTGCTGGTTGAACTCTGAAACAGACACAAAAACATTCTACCATTGCTAACCATTTCAAGTATCATTCTTTGAGAATGATGAATATTGAGAGAAGACTGCAGCCTTCAGATACTTGTCGTAGCTGATGAATAGAGAGAGAAAAAGACAGCCAGATGGTCAACCCTTTCCATTTACTATGTTGTCATGCCCAGCAAGACTTATATTCTCCTTCACATATCCTCCACCGAAGATCGGACAGGTGTACATCCCAAAATAGACCTAGAATGACAGGAAGCCTTCGTACATTTCATGTTAAAGCCATTGTGAGGCTTTTTCACTCTCAGCAGGACCGAAACTCCACTATTTGACAAAGGATGTTACAGGTGAGTCTTCCTTAAACCTTTCCCCTTTCAAAACATCCACCTCCACCTTTCCCCTTTCCACATCCACCTCATGCTCTTCCCTGACTGAAGTGATATCAGCTTTTTGCCACAGCTGGATACCAACTATGAGACCTCAACAAAGAATATAACATCCCAAATAGAAATGAAAGCATGCTCTGAAAGTAGAGATGTTGACAATCTAGACATTTATTGAAAGAGGGAGGGATGTGAGTTCAGGTAGGCCTCTGCACAACACTAAACAAAGAAAAGTAGGAGGGGTGCTCGTCAACAATGACAAGTCCCAAAAAAGAGATTACCAAGAAAAACTTCCAAAATAACTTATTTGAGGCATACAGGAGTTGTAGCGCTCAACAAAAAAGGCAGACATTAATTTAGTATTTATTCAGCATTAATCCATTATTAGGATGGGTACAGGGGACTGACATCATATGTATAGTAAACCCAAATTAGCCTTAGGAAATGTTTTTCTTTCATAAGCACGCCTTTCCTGCGCACTTCTCAGTGGTTCGTATTCAGGTTGACCTTATTTAGGTGCGTAACTGGCTTTGCAGGTGTGGTTCCATTGCTCACGCTATATAAATGTAATTCAAACCCTGAAAACCCTCCCACTTGCTGGCCAACATATTATCTTGTGTAGTTTTCATTCAATAGGGTGTTCAGTACATTTATATGAAGCCATCCCTTTAAATTTGGTGTACCTTAAATTACAATATAGTCGGCAGACTCACTAGAATACAGTGGGGAAAACAATTTTTTGATACACTGCCGATTTTGCAGGTTTTCCTACTTACAAAGCATGTAGAGGTCTGTAATTTTTTATCATAGGTACACTTCAACTGTGAGAGACAGAATCAAAAATTCAGAAAATCACATTGTATGATTTTTAAGTAATTAATTTGCATTTTATTGCATGACATAAGTATTTGATCACCTACCAACCAGTAAGAATTCCGGCTCTCACAGACCTGTTAGTTTTTCTTTAAGAAGCCCTCCTGTTCTCCACTCATTACCTGTATTAACTGCAACTGTTTGAACTCGTTACCTGTATAAAAGACACCTGTACAATTGTATAATAATCCTCATTAATCAAGGAACTGTGATGACAACGGTCCAGTCGTTGTGAACATTGCGTCAGGCTCAAGTTTTAAACTGCTCCGTATGGTCTGTGTTCCATAATGATTCAAATTATTACACAACCTGTAATACGTTTGTCACGCGGAGCTGAACATTTGAACCCAAAAGCAGACTCAGACGAGGAGACTGGGATGAGGTAACCAAGGTATTTATTGAAACACGGTGTAAGATTGAGTGCAGGCCAGGGGAAGCTCGGGTGGGACTGACAAGGCGTCGGACTTAAGACAGGGACCAGGGTCAGAGCAGGCAGAATGGGCAGAGATTGAGATCTGGCAGTGTGGAAGTGGCAGGACTGAGTATTTGTAGAGGTCTTGATTATGAAACAGGTTGCAGCTGGTGGGGATCTGCTCTGACTCCAGCACACCTGTCTCCGCCCACACACACACACACACACACACACACACACACACACACACACACACACACACACACACACACACACACACACACACACACACACACAGAGAGAGAGAGAGAGAGGTCAAGGAGACACCGGATGAGCACTAGAGGGCATGGCAGGAGCAGATGTGACAATGTTAGCCTAATATGATTCACTATTGCTAGAGATCCTCAGGAACAACCACACAAACGTGACAGAAAAGTAAACAAATTAATTGCACGTAAAGGTGTTGTAATTATTAGGAAATTAACCAAGGTCAGTATACGGCACATCTGTTGACACACCTCTGCCACACCTACATTTATGTGATCCTCACCCTGAGAGATTAGCTGGCTGAAACATGGGTTACCTCATGCCTACGTTTTACGGTCAGAAGATGAGTAGAGAGTAAAGTGCATAAAAAGGGAATTAAGTTCCATTTACATGAACATAACTCTGGTCTGAATCGTCCCGTTAGAACTAAGTTATTTCTTAATGGGAGATTTCTCTTTCATCACATACAGTCAGGTCCAACATTATTGGCAGCCTTACATTTAAATTTTAGTCATTTAGCAGACGTTCTTATCCAGAGCGACTTACAGTTAGTGCGTTCATCTTAAGATACCTAGATGGAACAACTACAGTACCAATCAAAGATTTGGACACACCTAATCATTCAAGGGTTTAATCTTTATTTGTACTATTTTATACATTTTAGAATAATAGTGAAGACATCAAAACTATGAAATAAAACATATGGAATCATGTAGTAACCAAAAAAGTGTTAAATAAATCAAAATATATTTTATGTTTTAGATTCAAAGCCAACCTTTGCCTTGATGATGGCTTTGTACACTCTTGGCATTCTCTCAACCAGCTTCATGAGGAATGCTTTTCCAAAAGTTTTAAAGGAGTTCCCACATATGCTGAGCACTTGTTGCCGGCTTTTCCTTCACTCTGTGGACCAACTACAAACGTACAATATAAAACGTACAATACTACAATAATACAATATTACAATATTGCAATGTGTGTTTGTATGTGTGTGTGTGTGTGTATGTGTGTACAGTGCGTGTGTTAGTGTGTGTGCATATGCTTGTATGTGTGTATCTCCTCACAACATGGGTGTTGCCATGAGGTGTTGTTTAATCAGTATTCTTTATCTGATTTACTGCTCGCTTGAGCTACTTGATGTGGAAGAGAGTTCCAAGTAGACAGCTCTATATCGTACTGTGCGTTTCCCAGAGTCTATTCTGGACTTGGGGACTATTCTGGAAAGACCCCTGGTGGCATGTCTTGTGAGGTATGAATGGATGTCTGAGCTGTGTACTAGCTGATTGAATAGACAGTTTGGTGCTTTCAACATGTCAATACCTCTCACAAAGAAAAGGCAGTGATGCAGTCAAACCAGTGTGTGCTGGTTTGAATGCCAAGAGTGTATCTTTTCCCTTTGACTGCTATGTACTGACATAAGGGTCAACCCTATGACACTCATATTTTACCATTGAATGTCATAAGCATCAATTGGTTGATGCTCCTCTTTTCCCATTGACTGCAATATGTTGACTTAACTATCAATTGGTTGACGATAATCTTTTCCCATTGACTGTTATGTTCAGTTGGTTGATGCTGATGTTTACTTTTCCCAATGAAGGCTGTGTATTGACGTAAGAGTCATTTGCTTGACACTCGTCTTTTTCTATTGACTGCAATGTTTTGACATAGGCATCATATCTTGTGAACCTTATCTTTTTCAAAAACGTCACAGGATGACGTTTTCCTATGATATCATGTGGCTTTTAATGACCCCAATAAAATATTTATTATGTAGACATGAATGCAAATGTTGCAAGGTGAGATGAGGGGAAATGCAAGCTGAAAGATACCTCATTTTACACGCAGCCCACGCAACATGGGTTTTTCGAACAACCAGCACGGTGCAGATCTGTAGACTATAAACATTACATGGTGGGAGAAGTAGCAGGTGTGTTTATATACAGCACCAAGTCAGGATGAATCATTAACTCAGATCATCCACAGTTTACTGGTATAGAGAAATATCGGGCAAGTCGGGCGCCACCCAGACGATGCCTCCTATCTTTGACAAGAGAAACTATGTGTTGCTGAGCAACCAAAGCCAGTTGTTCCATTATATCCAGCCTAGCTGTCTAGTATAGAACTGCACATTTTAGGATCCTTATTTTCTCATGTGTGTGTGAGAAATAGATAGAAAACGTTTTCATTATATTTTCTTGCTCCAAATTGATTATATTGTGAAAGACTGATTCTTTATTTGCCCTAATCACTTAGGATAAGACATGGCTCAGTTAATGGTTTATGCAAACAAATGAAAGTACATTCCTAATGATATAATTCCTTTACTAAATGTCTAATTATGGGCTCTGGATTTCGAGGGCTCATTGATCCATCTTGGACGTAATTTCCCATTTTGTGGTGTAAACACAAGCTGATTGATCACCGTCACCCTTTTTAATGAGGATTCAACCCAAGCAGTCAGTATTTTGCCTGCAGGAACCTCACTCACAATCAGGTCTGATTGAGGGTGATGTCATGTCAGACAGATGAACTGAGCCTGACGTGCACACAGCACGAGAATCTGAAAAACACACACACACACACACACACACACACACACATAGGAACCCTCTCATTCCAGAGGGGCTTTACTGTGAAACTAAGAAGTCCCTATCCATTTCAATTACCCAAACCATGCAGTACATATTGTATGGCTTATCTTGAAAACAAACTCTAGCTTGCTACAGTACCCCATATGCTGCTGATAACATCGAGTGAAAGTATATTATACAGACCATTTGCTGGTTGAACTCTGAAACAGACACAAAAACATTCTACCATTGCTAACCATTTCAAGTATCATTCTTTGAGAATGACGAATATTGAGAGAAGACCGCAGCCTTCAGATACTTGTCGTAGCTGATGAATAGAGAGAGAAAAAGACAGCCAGATGGTCAACCCTTTCCATTTACTATGTTGTCATGCCCAGCAAGACTTATATTCTCCTTCACATATCCTCCACCGAAGATCGGACAGGTGTACATCCCAAAATAGACCTAGAATGACAGGAAGCCTTGTACATTTCATGTTAAAGCCATTGTGAGGCTTTTTCACTCTCAGCAGGACCGAAACTCCACTATTTGACAAAGGATGTTACAGGTGAGTCTTCCTTAAACCTTTCCCCTTTCAAAACATCCACCTCCACCTTTCCCCTTTCCACATCCACCTCATGCTCTTCCCTGACTGAGGTGATATCAGCTTTTTGCCACAGCTGGATACCAGCTATGAGACCTCAACAAACAATATAACATCCCAAATAGAAATGAAAGCATGCTCTGAAAGTAGAGATGTTGACAATCATTTATTGAAAGAGGGAGGGATGTGAGTTCAGGTAGGCCTCTGCACAACACTAAACAAAGAAAAGTAGGAGGGGTGCTCGTCAACAATGACAAGTCCCAAAAAAGAGATTACCAAGAAAATCTTCCAAAATAACTAATTTGAGGCAGGCAGGAGTTGTAGCGCTCAACAAAAAAGTCAGAGATTAATTTAGTATTTGTTCAGCTTTAATCCATTGTTAGGATGAGTACAGGGGACTGACATTTCAACATCAAGAGGGCGGGATAAAGTCCGAACTGCTGATATACTGTATTTGACATTTGTGAGGAGATAACAACTGACATGCTGACTAACAACAAAGTCAACAGACACAAACTCTGACTCCTATCATATGTATAGTAAACCCAAATCAGCCTTAGGAAATGTACGTCCTTCATAAGAAGGCCTTTCCTGCGCACTTCTCAGTAGTTGGTATTCAGATTGACCTTATTCTGGTGCGTAACTGGCTTTGCAGGCGTGGTTCCCTTGCTCACACTATATAAATGTGATTCAATTGCAGAAAACCCCCCCACTTGCTGGCCAACAGATTATCTTGTGAAGTTCAATAGGGTTTTCAGTACATTTATATAAAGCCATCCCCTTCAATTTGGTGTACCTTTAATTAGAATTTTAGACTCACTAGATTATATGGAGAGAGTGTTTCAGAATATTAGGGATCAATTAAAGAAAGTCATGTAAGTACACACATATTCATCTCCTCTCCAGCACCAATTGGTAGATTTAAAAAATACTCTGATCTTGTATATTGCTGTATTTAGGGTCAGGAAAATATTTATGAATGATAAAAAATCTATTTTGGAGAGCCTTTACACGCAAAATATATTGGTCATTTAAATACAGTGGTTCGATTCATCCTGAGAGTTACCATATTCAATTGTTCAATCCATGAATTATTGGAACGTGAGAAAAGTGTACAATTGTATAATAACCCTCACTAATCAAGGAACTGTGATGACAACTGTAAAGGTTTTCTTCTGGTGAAAGAGAGGCGGACCAAAATGCAGCGTGGTTAGTTTTGTACATCTTTAATAAAGATGAAAATACAACAATCTACAAAACAAGAACCGTGAAAAAAACGAAACAGTCCTATCTGGTGCCACAAACACAAAGACAGGAACACAACCACCCACAAAACCCAACACAAAACAGGCTACCTAAATATGGTTCCCAATCAGAGACAATGACTAACACCTGCCTCTGATTGAGAACCATATCAGGCCAAACATAGAAATAGACAAACCAGACACACAACATAGAATGCCCACCCAGCTCACGTCCTGACCAACACTAAAACAAGGAAAACACACAAGAACGATGGGGAGGGTCTGGGTGGGCATCTGTCCGCGGTGGCGGCTCTGGCGCTGGACGTGGACCTCACTCCATAATTGTCTTAGTCCACCTCCTTAGCGTCCCTTGAGTGGCGACCCTCGCCACTGACCTTGGCCTAGGAACCCTAACAACTAGCCCCACTGGACTGAGGGGCAGCTCGGGACTGAAGTAGCTCAGGACTGAGGTAGCTCGGGACTGAGGGGTAGCTCGGGACTGAGGGGTAGCTCGGGACTGAGGGGTAGCTCGGGACTGAGGGGAAGCTCGGGACTGAGGGGAAGCTCGGGACTGAGGGGTAGCTCGGGACTGAGGGGAAGCTCGGGACTGAGGGGGAGCTCAGGACTGAGGGGGAGCTCAGGACTGAGAGGAAGCTCAGGACTGAGAGGAAGCTCAGGCAGGTTGATGGCTCTGGCAGATCCTGGCTGGCTGGTGTTTCCGGCAGATCCTGGCTGACTGGCAGTTCTGGCAGATTCTGGCTGACTGCCAGTTCTGGCAGATCCTGGCTGACTGGCAGTTCCGGCAGATCCTGGCTGACTGGCAGTTCTGGCAGATCCTGGCTGACTGGCAGTTCTGGCAGATCCTGGCTGACTGGTGGTTCCGGCAGATCCTGGCTGACTGGCGGATCCTGGCTGAATGGCGGATCCTGGCAGACTGGCGGATCCTGGCTGACTGACGGCTCTGGCAGATCCTGGCTGACTGGCAGTTCTGGCAGATCCTGGCTGACTGGCAGTTCTGGCAGATCCTGGCTGACTGGCAGATCTGGCAGATCCTGGCTGACTGGCGGATCCTGGCTGAATGGTGGATCCTGGCTGACTGGCAGTTCTGGCAGATCCTGGCTGACTGGCAGTTCTGGCAGATCCTGGCTGACTGGCAGATCTGGCAGATCCTGGCTGACTGGCGGATCCTGGCTGAATGGTGGATCCTGGCTGAATGGCGGATCTGACGGATACTGGCAGACTGGCGGCTCTGGCGGATCCTGGCTGACTGGCGGCACTGGCGGATCCTGGCTGACTGGCGGCACTGGCGGATCCTGGCAGACTGGCGGCTCTGGCGGATCCTGGCAGACTGGCGGCTCTGGCGGATCCCGGCGGATCCTGGCTGACTGGCGGCTCTGGCGGATCCTGGCTGACTGGCGGCTCCTGGCTGACTAGCGGCACTGGCGGCTCCTTGCAGACTGGCGGCACTGGCGGCTCCTTGCAGACTGGTGGCACTGGCGGCTCCTTGCAGACTGGCGGCACTGGCGGCGCTGGGCAGACTGGCGGCACTGGCGGCGCTTGGCAGACGGGTGGCTCAGGCGGAGCTGGGCAGACTGGCGACTCTGGCGGATCCTGGCAGACTGGCGGCTCTTGCGGATCCTGGCGGATCCTGGCTGACTGGCGGCTCTGGCGGATCCTGGCTGACTGGCGGCTCCTGGCTGACTAGCGGCACTGGCGGCTCCTTGCAGACTGGCGGCACTGGCGGCTCCTTGCAGACTGGCGGCACTGGCGGCTCCTTGCAGACTGGTGGCACTGGTGGCTCCTTGCAGACTGGCGGCACTGGCGGCGCTGGGCAGACGGGTGGCTCAGGCGGCGCTGGGCAGACTGGCGACTCTGATGGCACTGGGCAGACGGGTAGCTCAGGCGGCGCTGGTCAGACTGTCGACACTGATGGCGCTGGGCAGACGGGAAGCTCCGGCAACGCTGGAGAGGAAGGCTCTGGCAGCCCTGGACTGAGGAGCTCTGGCGCCTCTGGAATGAGGGGCTCTGGCGCCTCTGGAATGAGGGGCTCTGGCGCCTCTGGACTGAGGGACAGGCGGGAGACTCCAGCTACGCTGGAGAGGAGGAAGGCTCTAGCAGCGCTGGACAGGCGAGACGCACTATAGGCCTGATGCGTGGTGCCGGCACTGGTGGTACTGGGCCGAGGACACGCACCTCAGGGCGAGTGCGGGGAGGAGAAACAGGCAGTACTGGGCTCTGGACACGCATAGGAAGCCTGGTGCGGGGGGCTGCCACCGGAGGGCTGGTGTGTGTAGGTGGCTCTGGATAGACCGGAATGTGCAGGTGCACTGGAGCTCTTGAGCATCGAGCCTGCCCAACCTTACCTGGCTCGATGCCCACTCTAGCCCGGCCGATAAGAGGAGCTGGTATGTACCGCACCGGGCTATGCACCCGCACTGGAGACACCGCATAACACGGTTCCTGCCCGGTCTCTCTCGCTCTCCGGTAAGCACAGGAAGTTGGCGCAGGTCTCCTACCTGGCTTCGCCATACTCCCTGTGTGCCTCCCCCCAATACATTTTTGGGGCTGACTCTCTGGCTTCCTGCCGCGCCGCCGTGCTCGCTTCACCAACCTCATTCTCCTGTAACCTGTATTTGGACCTGTGCTGCTTCCTGTGTGAGATAGGGTTGTACTCTATGGATGTTGTTTAGCACGAACCTGCAGGAGGGAGTCTCTACTTTGATGTTTGCAGAGAATGAAAGGGTGTTGTCCAGGGTCAAGCCAGGGCTCTTTGCACTCGGGGAGGGAGACACTGTGGAGTTGTCAAAACCATGACGGAGAGGTATTGGTACTGGCAAGCCTTCCCCAGGAGGAAGAGCAGCTCCGTTTTGTCGAGGTTTAAATTTAAGTTGTGGGCTGACATTCAAACTGAGATATCTACCAGGCACGCAGAGATGCGTGTCGCCACCTGGGTGTCAGAAGGGGGTAAGGAGAAAAGTAGTTGAGTGTCATCCACATAGCAGTGATGGGAGAGATCATGTGAGGATATGACGGAGCTGAGTGACTTGGTGTATAGAGAAAAGAGCCCCGTGGGGACAGCAGTAGAGACGGTATGTGGTGCAGACACAGATCCTCTCCACATCACATGGTAGGAGCGGCCTGCCAGGTTGGATGTAATCCAAGAGTGTGCAGAGCCTGAGACGCCCAGCCCTGAGAGGGTGGAGAGGAGGATCTGATGTTTCAAGGTGTCGAAGGCAGCGGATAGATCTAAGAGGATGAGAACCGAGGAGAGAGAGTCAGCTTTGGCAGTGTAGAGAGCCTCCGTGACACAGAGAAGAGCGGTCTCGGTTGAGTGACCCGTCTTGAGAGGGGAGAAAGAGGTCAAGGCGTAGGGTAGTTCTGTGTGAGTGGGACCAGTGGACTCAATAGGCTGAGTGAAGGAGGAGCGGATGTCGTCAACCTTCTTTTCAAAGTGGTTGACAAAGTTGTCCGCATAGAGGGAGGAGGGAGGGGTAGGGGTGGAGGATTAAGGAGGGAGGAGGTGGAAAACAGTTTCCTAGGGTTAGAGGCAGACGTTTGAAATGTAGAGTGATAGAAAGTGGCTTTAGCAGCGGATACAGAGGAAGAGAAGGTAGAGAGGAGGGAGTGAAAGGATGATTGGTCCTCCAGAAGTTCCTCCATTTTTGCTCAGCTGCCCACAGCCCTGTTCCGTAAGAGAGGATATTAGGGTCGAAAAGGCAGAATCAGTAGACAGGAGGGAGAATGATTTAGCAGAAGAGATTATAGGATAGAAGAGGAGAGAATAGTGAGAGAGAGTGAAGATTGCGAAGGCGTATGGTATTGGTGTGCTGGTCAGCTGTTTGTTCACCCGCCTACAATTGATAATAACCCATCCGCAACCGCCCGACTATATGTGATAAAGTAAAAATCTGAGGCTGGCACCCAAACCTAACCCACAAATATAGAAAATGCACTATAGGCTACAGTCAAAGACGGCAGAACGATTTGTTGACAGGGGGTGTAGGATTTTTTGTTGTTGCCTGATTTAGATATGTTTCTGCTTATAATTTCCGACATTTTGATGGGCTATTTGTTAGTCAACCGTGGGTATAATTAGATACATGTAGCTTCTCTTTTGTCGTTATATGTTGCACTAGAAGACTAAATCAACCCTTGCTGAACAGAATAATGTAATAGATTGATAGAATGAATGCTTTAAATCTAGTTGACATTAGTAAAGTTTTCAATGTCATCTTTTTGCGGAGCAAAGACTTTTAGGGACTGGGGGGAAAATACAATAAAGACGTTTCGGGACTGGGGGGGAAATACAATAAAGACGTTTAGGGACTGGGTGGAAAATACAATAAAGATGTTTAGGGACTGGGGGGAAAATACAATAAAGACGTTTAGGGACTGGGTGAAAATACAATATATACGTTTAGGGACTGGGTGGAAAATACAATAAAGACGTTTAGGGACTGGGGGGAAAATACAATAAAGACGTTTAGGGACTGGGGGAAAATACAATAAAGACGTTTAGGGCCTGGGGGGAAAGTACAATAAAGACGTTTAGGGACTGGGGGGAAAATACAATAAAGATGTTTAGGGACTGTGGGGAAAATACAATAAAGACGTTTAGGGACTGGGGGGAAAATACAATAAAGATGTTTAGGGACTGGGGGGAAAATACAATAAAGACGTTTAGGGACTGGGGGGAAAATACAATAAAGACATTTAGGGACTGGGGGGAAAATACAATAAAGACGTTTAGGGACTGGGGGGGAAATACAATAAAGACGTTTAGGGACTGGGGGAAAATACAATAACGCAAAAAAAGGGAAAGATTTTCTATGCAAAATGTCCAAATGATATAAGTTTGACCGGTTGTAAGGAAAAAGTAAGCTGTGAAAATGACCCAACGTGTTTCTGACAACATCGATTTCAATCTTATTGACTGTCCCTTTTTGCTTGTTTGTATCTTTCTCCAATGTCACAGCTTTTCCGTCACTCATCTCGAGGCTCCTCCTTTATATCCTTACTGACTAATTCAAGTATGCCCAGTTTGTAATTTTTTGATTTTAACAGATCGGTTTCCACCATTCCCGGTGGTGAAAAGATGAAATCGTCTGTGTCTGTCGAAGAACCACGTTTTCGTTTCAGGATTGGTTCCCCTGTTTCACTCTCCGTCATGTTTGGGCGTTGCATGTTCTCGTAATATTTGTTGACAAATTCCTCTGGCCTTGTGATTTGTTTTGTGTTGTTATCCAGATTGAAGGTTATAATCCAGTTTGTGAAGTGCTAATATTCAATCGAACTCACTGATGTTGAATATTACGTGTTTATCTTGAGGTAGACTACACTGCTGAATTCAGTCCCCCATCTTTTCTGTCTGTTGAAGCACCTTTGGCAGCGATTACAACCTCAATTCCTCTTGGGTCTTTTTCTATCACATCTCGAGAGAAGAATTTACATGAGGTGAAAGTTGAGAAATAATTATTCAAAAAATACACTTCGGGCTTCATTAACAGCAGAGTAGTGTAACCTTCAGCAGAACAGGTAATGGTGGAGCAGTACACTTTCAACTATTATAATAAGCGTGTGGGTTATATAATTGATCTTGACATTAAAATGATGAGGTCTCTGTTATAAGTACCTTGCCCATTCAGAGCAGTGCATAGAATCATGTAGACCATTTCACATAAATGAACATGACAATGTTTCATTCGGTTTTAATGACCTCACATCAATTATGGAGAGATGATCATATGATTGGAGCAAAGAAAGGTCACTAACACATGAAAGAAAACACAGCTTCAATTTCCTCAACAGAATGGGCCTTTACTAAGAGTGTCTATGTACAAATTTGACAAAAGCATTAATAACCATGCCATTTTGTGTACTTTCATCATTACTCCGATGCAGACCTAAGGAAGATAAGGCTTGTCTAATGATCCTGATTCCCAAGGCAACGCTAGGGGCCTGGATGACTCATCTGCCTCTCCCTGAAAATACAGGATGATGAAAATAAGAGACTGGTCGTACAGATATGCATCAGTTGGTCACAGATATCTTGGAAGAAAGGTAGGACCTGGATCAGAAAAGTAGTCAGTATCTGGTGTGACCACCTTTTGCCTCATCAACACATCTCCTCAACACAACACATCTCCTTCGCATAGAATTGATCAGGCTGTTGATTGTTGCCTGTGGAATGTTGTCTCACTCCTCTTCAATGGCTATGAGAGGTTGCTGGATATTGACGGGAACTGTAACACGCTGTCATATATGTCAATCCAGAGCATCCTAAACATGTCTGGTGAGTATGCAGGTCACGGTGGAACCCAGCTTGCGACATGGTGCCATGCATTATCATGCTGAAACGTGGTGATGGCGGCAGATGAATGGCACGACAACGTGCATCAGGATTTTGTCACGGTATCTCACCGTATTTCCATCAATAAAAGGCAATTGTGTTCGTTGTCTGTAGCATATGCCCGCCCATACCGTAACCCAACCGCCACAATGGAGCACTCTGTTCAGAATGTTGACATCAGCAAACTTCTCACCCCCACAAGATGCCATACACGCTGTCTGCCATCTGCCAGCGATGGGCACACTTCTGGTGACCATTGTGACCTTGGTGACCATTGATGGTGAGCATTTGCCCAATGAACTCGTTTATGACGCCAAACTGCGGTCAGGTCAAGACCCTGGTGAGGACAACGAGCACACAGATGAGCTTCCCTGAGACGGTTTCTGACAGTTTGTGCAGAAATTCTTCACTTGTGC
This sequence comes from Oncorhynchus clarkii lewisi, assembly GCF_045791955.1. NCBI lineage: Eukaryota > Metazoa > Chordata > Actinopteri > Salmoniformes > Salmonidae > Oncorhynchus > Oncorhynchus clarkii. The sequence goes on from NC_092149.1 coordinate 37,491,759, forward strand.
AAACCCACAGTTTTATCAGCTCAGACGATGAGACCAGCCTCCCAGTGGTGAAGAAGACGAATGTGGAGGTCCTGGGCTGGCGTGGTTAAACGTAGTCTGCGGATGTGAGGCCGGTTTGACGTACTGCCAAATCCTCAAAAATAACGTTGGAGGCGGCTTATGTTAGAGAAATTAACATTACACATTACATTCTCTGGCAGCAGTACTGGTGGACATGAAGAACCGCACCAAAGGAGATGGCTGCCGTTTTACGATCCCGTAACCAACTGTGCTATTTTCGCGTTATTTGTAACTTATTTTGTACATAATGTTTCTGCCACCATGTCTAATGACCGAAAAGAGCTTCTAGATATCAGGACAGCGATTACTCACCTGGTACTGGAGGAATACTTTTTCTTCAACGAGTCGGACGGGAATGATTTACTTCAGACGCCCGACAAGGCCCTCATCCCTGTCATTCGCAGGAGAAAGAGACAGAGGTATCGAGGACGAAGGTCCGGGTGCTTTGTAAGGATCAGTCGCTGAGAGGGTAATCTACCTTTACCATCGGTCCAATTAGCCAACAACAATCGATAATAAAATAGACAAACTACGATCGCGTATATCCTACCAGCGGGACATTAAAAACTGTAATATTTTATGTTTCACCGAGTTGTGGCTGAACGATGACATGATTAACATACAGCTGGTGGGTTTTAAGCTTTTTCGGCAGGATAGACCAGCGGCCTCTGGTAAGATAAGGGAGGATGGTCTATGTATATTTATAAACAACAGCTTGTGCACGAAATCTAAGGAAGTCTCAAGGTTTTGCTCACCTGAGGTAGAGTATCTCATAAGCTGTAAACCACACTATTTACCAAGAGAGTTTATCTGTATTTTTCGTAGCTGTCTATATACTACAACAAACATATGATGGCACTAAGATTAGAGTAGATTTGGATAGAAACCACTCTAAAGTTTCCAAAACTGTTACAATAGTGTCTGTGAGTATAACAGAACTGATTTGGCAGGCGAACGCCTGAGAAAAATCCATTCAGGAAGTAGTTTTTTTTGTTGGTTTTGTAGTTTTCTATTCAATGCCATTACAGTATCCATTGACTTAGGACTCAATTTGCAGTACCTATGCCTTCCACTAGATGTCAACAGTCTTTAGGATTGTTTCATGCCTGTATTCTTAAAAATGAGGGAGTAAGAGCAGTCTGAATGAGTGGACCCTACCGTGTCGCAGAGCTTTTTCATGCGCAATCCCGAGAGAGTGCATTTCTTGTTTACCTTTTATATTGACGACATTATTGTCCGGTTGAAATATTATAGATCATTTAGGCTAAAAACAACCTGAGGATTGAATTTAAACATCGTTTGACATGTTTCTATGAACTTTACGGATACAATATGGATTTTTTTGTCTGCCTGTTTTGACTGCGTTTGAGCCTGTGGATTACTGAAGAAAATAGGTTTTTGGATATAAAAGAGACTTTTTATCGAACAAAAGGAACATTTATTGAGTAAATGAATGTCTTCTGATTGCCACCATATGAAGATCATCAAAGGTAAGGGATTAATTGTATCTCCATTTCTGAGTTTTGTAACGCTTCTGCTTGGCTGGTAACTGTTTGTAATAATTTGTCGGCTAGGTATGTTCTGGGCTAGGTATGCTTTCGCCGGAAAGCATTTTATAAATCTGACACCGTGGTTGGATTAACAAGAAGTTATTCTTTAAACCTATGTAAAATATGTTTTGTTTTCTGATTTTTTACAATGAGCATTTCTGTATTTGAATTTGGCTCTCTGCAATCTCACTGGATGTTGGCCAGATGGGACGCTAGCGTCCCACATACCCTAGAGAGGTTAATGCAAGGAAACTCAAATCCGTTTGACCTAATTTCTTCCAGCATGTTGAATGTTTAGCACAGACTGGAATATGTTCCAGGATTCTTCCGATGGCATTGAGGAGTACAGCACATCAGTCACTGGCTTCATCAATAAATGCATCAATGACGTCATCCCCACAGTGACCGTACGTACACACCACAACAAGAAGCAATGGACTACAGGCAACATCTGCACTGAGCTAAAGGGTAGAGCTGCCGCTTTCAATGAGCGAAACTCTATCCCGGAAGCTTAAGAAATCCCTCTATGCCCTCCGACGAACCATCAAACAGACAAAGCATCAATACAGGACTAAGATCAAAACGTACTACACCGGCTCTGATGCTTGAATGTGGCAAGGCTTGCAAACTATTACAGACTGCAAAGGGAAGCACAGCCAAGAGCTGCCCAGTGACACGAGCCTACCAAATGAGCAAAATTACTTCTATGCTGGCTTCGAGGCAAGTAACACTGAAGCATGCATGAGAGCATCAGCTGTTCCGGACGACTGTGTGATCACTCTCTCTGTAGCCAATGTGAGTAAGACCTATAAACAGGTCAACATTCACAAGGCCACAGGGTCAGACGGATTGCCAGGACGTGTACTCCGAGCATGTGCTTACCAACTGGCAAATGTCTTCACTGACATTTTCAACCTGTCCCTGGCTGAGTCTGTAATACCAGCATGTTTCAAGCAGACCACCATAGTCCATGTGCCCAAGAACACAAAGGTAACCTGCCTAAATGACTACCAACCTGTAGCACTCACATCTGTAGTCATGAAGTTCTTTGAAAGGCTTGTCATGACTCACATCAACACCATTATCACAGAAACCCTAGACCCACTCCAATTTGCATGCCGCCCTAACAGATCCACAGATGATGCAATCTATATCGCACTCAACACTGCCCTTTCCCACATGGACAAAAGGAATACCTATCAGAGACTGATATTAATTCACTACAGCTCAGCATTCAACAGCATAGTGCCTTCAAAGCTCATCACTAAGCTAAGGACCCTGGGACTAAACACCTCCCCCTGCAACTGGATCCTGGACTTCCTGAAGGGCCGCCCCAATGTGGTAAGGGTAGGTTACAACACATCTGTCATGCTGATCCTTAACACGGGGGCCCCTCAGGGGTGTGAGTTCAGTCTCCTCCTTTACTCTCTGTACACTCTTGACTGCATGGCCATGCACATCTCCAACACCATCATCAAGTTTGCCGATGACACAACAGTGGTAGGCCTGATCACCAACAATGATGAGACAGCCTATAGTTTTCGGTTTGCTCCCTATTCTTAAAGTTTGTGAATTCTGCAGCAGAGCCGTATTTATTTTCAAATATTAATTTGGTGATCCCTTTCCGTAAAAACCAAGACTACTTTGCTTCCGAATGTCAGCATGTCGACCAAACATAAGGCCAAAAGCATGACTTTGAGAAAACCCGGCCTAAAAGACCCGCTCTCATCACCGCCCTCTCCTGAGTCTGAGGGCCCAGGGACGCACACTTTACCCGGGGGCGCGGCTTGGCCTGGCTGCGCTGAAATGAACATTCTCGAGGCCATCAAACTACTACCCTCTGAGATAGTTGAAATGAAAACACGGGTGGTTGCTACGATTGAGGCCAGAATACAGGAGGTTTCTGATACTTTAAAAGCAGATTTAACCATCCTGCGGAACGAGACTGTGCAAGCAATCACATTACTCAAAACAACAACTGCGTCACACACTACAACAATTGCAGCACTGGAGACCTCCGCTACTAAAGTCTCCGATTTAACTACATCCCTGGAGGCTGAAGTTAAACGCCTAACTGCGGATTTGAAACAGGTGAAGGAGAGCTGTGTGAGTTTAGAGGGATTCTCTAGCTGGTCCCAGAGTCCGCTGAAAAACAATCCCACCGGTCGCTGCGCCCAAAGCGCAGGGATGGGGAGAGGCCCCGTGACATAATTCTTCGAGTGCACTTTTTTCATGAGAAGATGGAGATCCTCCGAGGAACCCGCAATACCACTCTGAGCTTTCAAGGACAGAGCTTTTCCATCTACCAGGACTACTCCCCCACTGTTTCCAGGCAGCACGCAGCTTTCGGAGTACTTCGGGACCATCCAAGTGTGAAGTATGGACTGCGATTCCCGGCCTGTTTATGGATATCTCATGAGGGTAAAGACTACACATTTGAATCTCCGGATATATGGCTCACATTCAACGTCACATCAAGAAGTCTTGAATATGCTCACAGTTCAGCAACTGTTGTTTGCGAACTGTGGATAGTAAGTAACCCACTTGTGGTACAATTATGTTTAGATATAACAGGCTAGTCTTGTATAGTTGGTGGAACTATTCAGGCTTATTTGATGTGATCTAATGTTTTGATCATCTAGTGTGCGTGCCTTATCTCACTCACCTATTTAGTTTGTTTACACATTATCTCAGTAACTCAAAATATTTTTGGTTATTTGTTTACTGCATCCGTTTGCATTGACCCAGTAAACAGTAAATGTCTCCCGAGGCTACACGGTTTTTGGGGCCTCACTTTAATTTAAAAAGTTTTGAGCGTCATTTATGCCCAGCAAACGTTCAACGTTGCGCACACGTAGTTTTTTGGTATTGGTTGTAAGCTGTCTCAGCTTCAACTAGACTACTATTATAATTACTATTATTTTTGATTGTCTTACTACGATTTTCTTATTTCAAATTAGATTTTTGGCTGAGAGCCTTTATACATTTTATTTATTTTCTCTCTCAATGCCTGTTATAAGACTGGGAATACAATTATATACATCTACAAGTGGTGCTTTTGTCATTCCGTTTGCACAAGGGATTCGCCTTTTTTTTTTTGAAAAAATACGTACAAATCTTTCTTTTTGCTGTTTGATCCACTAACAAAACGCGACTTTAAAGAGCGGGACTGTGGGTTTAGGTTTAAGACCGCACTCTCACAGACATACTGTGCGAAGAGAACATGTTCTATTTAGGCTTGTACCTTGTTTTGGGAGGTATTGTCAGGGATGGGGGGAGGGGGTGGGGGGGCAGGTTGAATTGTTCAGTTCTAATGTTGTCATTCGGTCATTTTAGTTTTTTTTGTGTTTTTTTTCTGTACTTTTTCCAAACATTTACCACCGTACATTATTACTCTGAGACAAGTTATTCTGGGGGTTTTGGACGCTCGTTGCTTTTCCATTCTATGCTCTAATGACAGGGTTGAATAACGGGAATGCCCAGAGGGGCCGAAATAATACGATCAAGTACATTTCTTGGAATACCAAAGGGGTTAACAACCCGGTGAAGCGTAAGAGGGTGTTGACACACTTAAAGGGTTTGAATGCAAATATTGCATTTCTACAAGAGACTCACTTGAGGACTGGTGAGCATTTTAGGATGCGTAAGGACTGGGTTGGTCAAGTGTTCCACTCAAACTTTCATAGTAAATCAAGAGGTGCTGCTATTCTGGTTGATAAAGCTACTCCCTTTGTAGCTTCTGAGGTTATTGCTGATCTTAAGGGACGATACGTCATAGTAACTGGTGAACTGTTTTCTACCCCTCTTGTTTTGGCTAGTGTTTATGCTCCCAATTGGGATGACACAAGTTTCATTTCTTCCTTTCTGTCTGCTATTCCCAATTTAGATTCTCATTTGTTGATTTTAGGGGGGATTTCAACTGTAAAATGTCCCCAGTTCTTGACAAGTCCTCACAAACAAATACAGGCCCATCTAAATGTGCCCTACTTATTCAATCCTTTCTTCAGAAATATGCTATGTTTGAGGCCTGGCGTTTCCTACATCCTACAGATAGACAGTATTCATTTTATTCTCATGTTCATCAAACATACTCCCGGATTGATTACTTCTTTTTTGGACAAAAAACTTCTGCCTAACCTTCGGCAGTGTACTTACGAGAGTATTGTTATCTCTGACCATTCACCATTAGTGCTTGAACTAGAGTTTCCCCAGCGACCTCCTATGTGTTATCAATGGCGTCTCAACCCCATTTTACTCTCAGATAAGGAGTTTCATTTCTTCTGAAATCACCTTATTCCTAGAAACTAATTCAACACCAGGTATGTCCTGCTCTACCATATGGGAGTCTCTCAAAGCATACCTACGTGGCCAAATTATTTCTTATACAGCCAACCAAAACAGAATTCGCTCCCAGCGACTTCGGGACCTGAGCGAGTCCATAGCCACATTGGATGAGAAGTATGCTACGGATCCTTCCTCTGATCTGCATAAAGAGCGCCAACTACTCCAATCTGAATTTGATGAGCTTTCTACCAGGCAAGCTGAACAGTTACTCTTGCGAGCTCGATACAAAGTCTATGAACAAGGCGACAAGGCCAGTAAACTCCTTGCGCATCAGATCCGTAAATCTGTGTCCTCACGTTTAATCCCACAAATAAGGACCCCGTCTGGTGCCACCACAGTTATACATAAAGAGATCAATGATCAATTTAAACAATTTTACTCTGCGCTATACACCTCTGAATCCCCTCAAGACCCCTTGCTGATTGAATCCTTCTTTAATGGCTTGAATATGCCTTCAATTGATACAGACTCCCATGACTGTCTAGAAGAAGAATTTACGCTTGAGGAGATTGCAACAGCAGTGTCCGCAATGAAAAGTGGTAAATCACCGGGTCTTTTACTTTTTGGAATTCGCTACCCCTTTCTCTTATCGGAAGGATTAATGTCATTAAAATGAATGTGTTGCCCAAATTTTTATATTTATTTCAATGTTTACCCATTTTTATTCCAAAATCTTTTTTTATTTCACTGGATCAAACATTCATGCATTTTATTTGGGATGGCAAGATACCACTGATTGGTAGAACACATTTACAGAAGCCTAGGTCATTGGGGGGTTTAGCTCTACCAAATTTTCAGACATACTACTGGGCTGCAAATTTCAGAGCCGTTCTGTACTGGCTGCAGACTGATCCTACTGGCCCTAGACCACTCTGGGTCCAGATGGAGTCTGAATCGTGTAAACCTGCAGCACTTTCCTCTGTGCTGTGCTCGTCTCTCCCAGTGTCCCTAGGCAAAAGGTGTGCCAACCCAATTGTAAAGCAGTCTCTTAAAATTTGGAATCAGTTCCGTTTAGCCTTTAGCCTCCGAGGCTTTTCTCTATCAGGCCCAATCAATCAGAACATTTTATTTCCTCCATCTTTGAATGATGGGGCTTTTGGCATTTGGCGCTCACTAGGCCTTTCCTCGCTAGCCCAATTATTCTTTGATGATACATTTGCCTCTTTTTCTCAGCTGCAGCAAAAGTTCAATCTCCCCCAATCCCACTTTTTCCGCTATCTCCAGACTAGAAACTTTGTCAAGGCTAACACACCTGGATTTCCTAATAGGCCTGCGAATACAGCTATAGAGAGCATCTTGGAGCTGAACAAGCTTCCTAGGGGCGCAATTTCAGATGTATATGCAATCATTCATGACTTACAGAACCCTTATTTGGTGCCTTTAAAGACTCGATGGGAAAAGGATTTGGGGGAGGAACTTGGGGAAGACGCCTGGGAATCTGTGCTGCACAGGGTGCACTCGTCCTCTTTTAGCACTAGACACAGCCTCATTCAATTCAAGGTGGTTCACCGTATCCACTGGTCGGGGGCCAAACTTGGAAGAACATTCTCTGATTTTGATCCTACCTGTGTCAGATGTAAAGTGGAACCAGCCACACTGTTACATATGTTTTGGGGCTGTCATAAACTGTCAGGTTTCTGGGAATTAATATTTAAATGTTTCTCTGATATATATGACACTGTTATAGATCCGTCTCCCCTTACAGCCCTTTTTGGAGTACTGCCCATGGGTACCCCCCTATCAAGAATCCAGTCGGACACTGTTGCTTATACAACTCTTTTAGCTAAACGACTAATACTACAGAACTGGAAGATGGCAGCTCCCCCATCTTATAAATATTGGGTGAGGGATGTGTTGTGCTCTCTGAAACTAGAAAAAATTCAATTCAATTCACGTGGGAACCCCAAACTGTTTGATGAGGCTTGGGCTCCATTCTGGTCTTACTTTAAACAGTCCATCCTCTGATGGCATTCCAATTAATACTAAAATAAGTCTGTGACTTAAGGGTTGGAGGAGCTTCTCTCTGTGTTTTTGCTGGGGGGGGGAATTAAGGTCCATGTGCTTATTGATTGTGATCCGCAGATGCCTTGTTCATCTTGCCCAGGCAGAGACTGAAGTGTGAGCTTGTTTTTCCCAGTTATTTTTACATTTTGTTCACGCCTACATGAATAATCATTTTATTTTTTTATTTTAAAGTATTGTAAACTTTTTTTTTGTCCAGTTGATGGTCGGTCTGTGGCCATGACTCTGTGAGTGGTTGCATTTCTCCACCCTTATCCCTTGACTGTTTACAGGAACAATGGTGAGGTGTTTGCTCTGTCCCTGTACTATAGATTGCCCTTTAACCTCTGTAACCTTCTGCCTGGTGTGTTTAACTTGTCTAAAGTATGGTATCTTTAAAGCTATTTTTTTATTTGTGTTTTTATTTGTATTTTTTTTCTAGTTGAGTATATTATTTATATTGCTTTGTCTTGTCTGTGTGTGTGTGTATGTTCAAAACTTAATAAACAGAGTTAAAAAAAAAAAAAAAAAAAACTTGAGACATCTTTGGCTTTGTGTTGTGTGACAGAACTGCACATTTTAGACTGGCGTTTTTTTTGGTCCCCAGCACAAGGTGCCGTTTAATCGGCTTCGTGATGTACCACACTTGTCAGATGGATGGATTATCTTGGCAAATGAGAAATGCTTACTAACAGGGACATAAACAAAATTGTGCACAACATTTTTGGGAAATGAGCTTCTTGTAATCACAAGAACATTTGGAACATTTCTGGGATATTTTACTTCACTTTGCAAGTACATCATATTTTTGTTCAGTATATTTGTGAAATCCTCCATTTTAAGAGTGCAGACGTTCTCTTTTTCAAAGACCTTTGAGATAAACAGCACCTATTTATCTTCCAGAAACTACCTGACTAGACGCTGTTGGCATTCTGGTTGCAACATCTGCCATGCTTGAAGCTTAAACCAATTGATTTCACTGATACGTTGCGGTTGTTGTTTTGACTCAATGCAATTACCCGTGGCAGTTATTCAATTTGAACAGGACATCATTTTTGAAAAATGAAAGCGTGTAACATGGTGACATTTAATTATGGGGCACTTAATCATAGTGACATACAAAGCCGTATTGTTCAGCTTTCTAATCACCGTGAACATATTGAAACGGAATGATGGACAACTGACCGATTTGACAGGGGAGGAAATATATTTCCCATGTGCCTTCTTCTGCCCGTCTTCTACACCAGTCACTTAAAGATGACATATTTGTCCTCTGGAAGGAAGTTGAGCATGTGCAAACTCCCAACGTAAAACTTATCACGATCAGCGTGCTGTTTAAGCAACATAATAGATTTGATGTTGTCTTTGACACCCAGTCTTCCCTCCTTCCCCTCTCTCTCTCTCCCTCCCTCGACATCGCTGCAATCCACCATCTCTGTCCTCATTAATCAGGCTTTAAGCAGTGTAAAGAGCAAGAGAGTTTTAATGCCCTGCACATCACCACTAGACTGCCTGTGTGACAGCTCACAGGTGGGCACACAGCACTGGGGCTTTAATGAACCTTAAAGGACAACGCTTTGGACACCAGGTTTAGCCATCAATTTACCTGTTGCAGGCCCTTGAAAATAAAAATTGCAGCCTACATCATGCCCTACCTAGCCGGTGGTAAGCGGTGCCCATACTGCTCTGCATGATGGGATCCCAGGGACTGACCGGAGAGACGTTAACCTTGAAGTTGTTTCCTTGTAAGCAACATTCTCTGCCAGGCTCAATAGAGTAAATGTAATTTAACATTCAATCCCTCAAACTCACCCTACCCTCTATACTCTCTCCTTGACATGGGCATCTCCATTGACAGATGAGGTGAGGTTGAGTTGTCTAGGGTACTCTGGTGGAGTACTCTGGTGGAGGGTAGCCTTGTTTAAATTGAATACCCTTAGGTTTGGAGAGACCCTATAAATTGATTAGGGCTATGTTATTGAACAACGGCTGTGAAGTCACAAGTGTCACAACACATTTCATAGTTGCCCTGCCCTCTGTTTTTCTCAAGCAGGATATGGAGAGAAGTGGACTCCTGTAATTGTACTTGCCTAATAACTAGTATCAAATAAAGATCAAATAGGCCACATTGTTTCATTGGACTATTTGTTTTCATTTAAGCCAATATGGTCCATTATGTGGAAAGTTGGGGTATTAAAATCAGCTGTAAATTATAAACAACAGTTGTCCTACAACCCTCTCAGCCAAGTTTACATGAGGTGAGTGCCACCTCGAGCCTTTCAGGAGCCCTAAAGAGAGATTTGGTTGCCACCCAATAGGGCAGAGCATTTCAATTCTGGATGGCCAGAGAGCTAGCGACAATGACAAGAATCTGCCATGCGGGAATCATAGGTAGCTCATTTCAGCTAGTTCAATCTTGTTCTTGGGGTGTTTTAACTATTGTCAAGTCTATGCTAATATGGATAAAGTTCACTAGCTAACCAAGTGCAAATTCCTTTTTTCAGTAAACATTGGAGACTAAATAGCTTACATGCTGCCAACAATCCAAGCGAACACAGTCAGTTATTCCCTATAGTTGCATATGCATTGGTTTTGTCGCTAAACAACAAACCCATCTGTGGGCTGTAGAGAAAATGTTTCAGTTTTAAAGCAAATGTTCTGCAATTCTTCACATGGGGGTCAGGTACGTAGTCTGCGTATAAGCAGAGGCTGCAGTGGGTGAAGTAGGGTAAGTGTAACATGGGGGGGGGGGGGGGATCTAACACCCACATGAGGGGACATTCTCAGGACTAAACTAAAACAGGTTATTTGCATGGAAATGACCAGCCAAATATCAGATACAAAATACACTTATTTTCAAGAGCTTTCAGGTATGTGGCACAATCACTGCTGACCAAACACAGCATGATTAAATCTGTTTCATCATCACAAATCAATATATATTTTAATTCTGATCTGGCCAACACAAGAAATACATAGCAACATCAAGGAAGGCATGCTAAGGAGTACAACTACCAGTGGCGGGATACACTGCACCATTCACCAAGCTGAACAAAAAATCATAAAGGGATCTCCTGAATGAGAGAAACAGACTAACTTTTATACCTGGTCATGGTAGCCACGCCCTTAATTAGAAATGACAGACACCTGGCATTGACAGATGCTGAGTTTAACACTGCAAGAGTTTCATCCTGTTACATTAGCTAATAAAGCAGTGAAATGTGTTGTTTTACAGGGTCAGCCATAGTAGTACGGCATCCTTGGGGTCTTGGGCTACCTTGAGTGCAACCCGCATGGGTATGGAGAGAAAGAGCCCAGAAACTAAGTATGTCATCACTGGACTGCACAAGAGCGGTCAAGCCAGTGTCTCCATGCTTGGTATGCCAGACAAAATGGCCCAGCCCTACGTTTTTCTCTGGTAAGGGACGAAGATGAGTCTTTGTAATTGTTATTAACATGAACCTTTTCACATGTGAGTTCCAAATATCTCTAACGGTCGCCCCCAGCGTGAGTTGTTTTAAGCAAGTGATGTCAGAATGTACTCACTGTTCCAAAATGGGATTATTACGCAACAGGACAGTTAACCTGCACTGCCTGCTATTGATCTATAGGCTGTTTCAACTTGTCAATTTCAAATGATTTTTTAAAACAAGTTGTATTTTCTAACAACAGTTTGAATTGAGGTGTGTTCCGCCTCCTCATTAATTCACATAGAAGTAAACCATTTCAGCGTTGCTGACAATTTATGTTTGAGGCTTTACTGAGCCGTACAAACTCCTCTCTTTGAGGAGAGCCCACCGCACTTCACTCATGTTTGAGCAGATCAAGTATGCATATATTTGCACAGTCTTGCAAGAATTTGCACATTTTATTGCTGGCGCTCTCTTTGTCTTCCTTGTTGTTTTCCTTACAAATAATAACTTTGGACATGTGTGCATTCCTATCAAAGTAAGTTCCTTATTTTCTGTATATCATGTTGTCGTTTCTACTGTAGGCGCATACTGTATGTATGTATGTATGTATGTATGTATGTATGTATGAATATGCATGTATGTTTGGAGCATAATGTATTTACAGTTTTATTCACATGTTTTTAAGTAAACACATTTTTAAAGGTTGTACTGATCATAATGAACTAAGCATTTTGCCAGCTATGACTGGCGCCATGTTTGTTGACATTATACGATGCATTCTAGGTGTCACGTAATCTGTCAGACCAAAGATGTTATAGTGAGATGAAGGAATGGTTCACTCATCTTTCAGGTAAACTTCCGGAAGTGAATGAAGGGAAGTGGATGATCGTAGACGACACGCCCGCTGATTATATGAGTCCATTATAATGTGAAACAAAATGTTACCAAGTTGAAGAAATATAGTCAGCTGTGCTTCAAAATGTCATACATGAGTAGCCCTCTCAAGAAAGTTTACATGTGTTTTCATGCGCAACACCACACTCTGACTTTTCTGATGCAAGCAGCAATGCTGTGTTCTGGTGGTCCTCTCAAGAGGGAATCAGTGAGGGGCTTCTCAACAAGGAGCAGCATTTATAGAGGGAAAATTATTTCCCAAAATGCTACGAGAGCTATTTTTAACCGAGTGGTTTTCAAAAAAAGGTCAGCAAATGTTTTGCAGCCATAGTATTGGTGGCTTGTCTCCCTTCTGATCACAAAGTGACAAGAGAAGCAGAGGAGTTAAGTGGAAAGTGGGTGTCGTTCATCCTAAGAGTCCCCAAGCGCAACAGCCTCACCTCTCCTCATCAACCTCTGGGAACCTTGAACATACACCAACCAATGTGGTTACGTTGAAATAGCCATAGAGAACGGGCTTGTTGTGCCTATTCATTTCAACCTCGGAACTGCTCAGCCACAGTCTCTTTCCAGGAGGTCACCTGTCATGAGCGTGTTCTTCACTTAAGGATCGTCTATGTTACTGTGATGGGGGGGGGGGGGAGATCAAACCATAGCCAATACCTAAGTGAAGGACATCCATACAGCTCTCGCTGTGCGTCACACGTGCAAACACAAATAGACCTTCCAAGTTTTGCTTAAGCAATATCTTCAGCAATATCTGTGAGAACGCAGACGCAACTGCATTAGGCTGTTGCAGCCTCTCAAGTAAGATATCACATGCAGCTCATAGAGAAGCACGATGAATCAATGTTCTCGTTTCATCCTTTCACTGAAAGCTAAAAGGGGCATGTGCTGTGCTAATGCATGATGAGTGTGCTTGAGTATGTTGTTGAGAGTGGACATGAAAAGAACAGTCATTCTCTCGGCTCACACATTATATGGAACTACAAAAGCCTCATTAGGCATCCATGGATAAAAACAGACTGTAAAAAGTCATATTTGGACTGTGTATACTGTTTTTCCAATGTTCCCTCTGTGCCAGGAATCAGGATGCATGTCTTTCTGTAGGGACCTTTCTAACGGGAAATGCTTACTAGCTTGTATCTTGGTTGTTTGCCAATGGGCTGACCTCTCCGCCCAAATAAACAATATTGATTTACCCAATGTTTTATTCATGCCTCGGGAATGCTTATCTATCAGATTTTATGTGCTGAAACAAAGAAAAACCCCTCCAGAAAAGGGAAACGGTAAAAATGACTGTACAACGGCAGTACGGCATGGAGAGGGGCTCATCCATTAACATTGGCTCTGAAAACGAGAGGAGATGGAGTAAGTGGTACTGTATGTATAAATAAGACAAACACCACTGCTCGGGACATGATTGAGCACGGCGATCAGCAGGAAAAGCTTCTGGCACTGGGAGCAGCACTCATTCACACCCCGTAAAGATGCAGAGGCACAATGTCAAGCCTGCCCACGAGGACGGAGGGCTGGAGGCTGAGGGGTGTGACAAAGTCATGACAGCTAAAATGTCAGGCCAATATGAACCCTTGCAAGCTGCCTGTCCTTTAATAAACTGCTAGTGACATGGATGCCTACCAGTTGCTATGAGGGCAACAAGTTCACTGTCAATAGCCCACCCAAGGGGAATCATGCCTACTGTAGCTACCTTCAAGCTCCGGGGGACAAAACGCCCGTTGCGCAAAGACTGATTTTGCTGCTTTGGCTACAATGGAAAACGGTACTATGCTTGCACATGGAAGTGTGCTTCTACATTGGCTCTTCATTCACGTAAGGTGAGCTGTCACTCAAGCAGCAAAGGCCCACATTTGTCAGAGGAAGTCTTAAAAGAAAAGAACATGTCCTTGCATTTCATATTATAGTCAGAAAGGAATTGTATTAGAGCTCTCTCCTATACGTGTGTTCCATTTTGCATCCCCTTCAATAACGCATTCATATCAGAGAGCATTTGCTATTTGCCACCAGATGAGTATATGGCCTCTTTCATCCCTGCCTGAAGTAGAGGTGGGCTTATCATAGGAGCGGATTAAATAGTTACATGTTAATGGTTTATAGACCAAGCAGAGGTGGGGAGCTGGCGTCATGATCAGCCTCACAATGAGCCACCCATCAGCTGCGGCTCTCAAGCTTGAGTTTGATTTTATTAGGATCTCTTTTAGTCCTCATGTGGACTAATCTTCCAAGAGTCATTAAACATTAAAATTGTCATGCCCTGACCTTAGAGATCCTTTTCATGTCTCTCTTTGGTTTGGTCAGGGTGTGATTTGGGGTGGGTATTCTATGTTCTATTATTTGCATTTCTATGTTTTGGCCGGGTAGGGTTCTCAATCAGGGACAGCTGTCTATCGTTGTCTCTGATTGAGAACCATACTTAGGGAGCCCTTTTCCCACCTGTTTTTTTTAGGAAGTTGACTTTAAGCATATAGCCTTAAGCGTCACGTTTTGTATTGTTTTGTTCGGAGTCTTTTCTAAATAAAATAATATGTACGCTCATCACGCTGCACCTTGGTCCAGTTCCTTCAACAGCAATATATAATATGATCACATTTTCACATAAAACACACTGTTGCAAACAGACATAATACACTAACATGACAAGATAAATACTCGAACAGTCTATAAAGATCGATTGATTCTTCATCGACCAGAGTCCAGCACAACTTTCCCATGTATTATATTTAAATGGTTTTAAAGTATTGTTTGAATTTATGTGTTTAACGTTTTCTGGTTTGCTCAGAAAAATGATTCAATTTCTTTATTGCTTTTAAATCAAAATGTTATTTGGCCTATTTCTCTTTTCTGTCTGGATAACACATGATGGACAATCTATTCCTTGCATTTACTGAATGTTTGTCTCTTACCAACTGAATACTGCCCTGAATAGAGTTTGGCTGTTTTAAATGGGGTATATTATGAAATAAAATAAGAATGGTTTTTAAATTAGCTTGTTGTTTGATGACCAAGTTGGCATGGACGATAGCGCAGCCAACCAAAACATAGCCTTATCACTCCCCACTTCCTGCTTTCTACTGAATATGAGGAGTATAATTAACACTAAAACTTTGTTTACACTGCTTGGTAAACAGAGTTGAGAGGTCTCTCTCTCTCTCTCTCTCTGTCTCTCTCTGTCTCTCTCTCTCTTGCTCTCTCTCTCTCTCTCTCTGTCTCTCATCACAGGGAAGAGTTCCAGAGGCGAGAATAAAGATTTGGTTGAATGAGTTAACTGGAAGATGGGAGTGATTGGGGTCACCACGGTAGAGCGAGGGGCTGGGTTGTGAATTTTTGTGACAGTTGCCATTGGATCTTTAATAATCATTGAGTCAGAGCCAGAGGATGAGGAAGTGTTCCCAATCACTACCCTGGTTTCCTTTAGATCTGAGGAAGAGTGTTCCCTATACTGGCCTTCCTACCCTACATCCAGCAGCATCTGGTCTTCTGTCCAGCTATAGAGCAGGCCAACTGTTCATAGCTTCAGAGGGTGAATGGGTGGGTATGGATGTTTCAATGATAATTTGGTCATATTAATGCCATGTTTGTAGTTCCTTTTGTATGTTTCTATTTTAGGTTGGTCAGGGCGTGAGTTGGGGTGGGCATTCTATGTTTTGTTCTTGTGTTTAGATTTCTATGTGTTTGGCCTGGTATGGTTCCCAATCAGAGGCAGCTGTCAAGTGTTGTCTCTGATTGAGAACCATACTTAGGCAGCCTGTTTTCCCACTCTTGTTTGTGGGTGATTTTCCGTTTCAGTGTTTTCACCATTCCGGACTGTTTCGGTTTTTCTTTATTCACTTGTTTGTTTGTTTCCTGTGTTCAGTGTAATAAATATGACGAACACTTACCACGCTGCATATTGATCTGATATTTCCTACTCCTCCTCAGAAGAGGAAGACGACAACCATTACAGTGTGTTGTGTGTGTGCTGTGTGTGTACTTTGGGCTGTGTGTGTGCATGCATAGGTGCGTGTGTAGCGTATGTGATTGCATTTTGCTGTAAACATGCACATCTACTTAGCAGATGCTTCAAAATGTAATTCTGGCAAGGTATATTGCACTTTGCATTTTGATTGTGTAGGACATGATCTCCAGTGATGCACCTAGTGGTGAGCAGGCCAGGCAGTGCAGGGCTACAGAGACAGCTCTCTCAGAGCTCCTGAATGCCTTTTCCACACAAATGGGGCCCTTAAGACCTTCTAAGTGCCCTAGAACACAGTCTGTTCCATAGGATGGATGGAGGGAATGGGTGGATATGGATGTTTCAATGTTAATTTGTTCATATTAATGTTGTGTGTGTGTGTGTGTGTGTGTGTGTGTGTGTGTGTGTTTGTGCGTGCGTGTTAGTGTGCGCGAGCGGAGGACAGATGAGAAGAGAAAGAGTGGACGGACAGCACTGCGACTGGGTTGAGGGATAGTAGAGAGAGGTTGGCGTGAGAAAGGATGCCAGCATCTGTGCGTCTTAATCCCGAGTTTAACAACCCTGCTCTATACCCACCAGCCTGGCACAAATGTGCAAATGTACAAGTAGCACCAAATCCCACAAAAGTCCACTTTTAAAGAAACATCAGTTTGTGTAAAATGGTGTCAACCAAAGTCAGTCCATGTTTTTGTCCATGTTTTTGAGTTAAAGGCCTGGGAGTAGGCACGTTAGCGCTCTTTGTTGAGTGCTGTGGTGCACCATGAAGGCCCAGGGTCTCCGGGACGCCTACGCCATCCCACCAGGGTGTTAAATCACTCTTCATGAAGCAGAGGCTCCCAGGTCAGCTCAGAGTTTTAGACTCCAGATGGGAGAAGATGGTAGCCTATGAGAGAAGGATCAGACTCCTCACACAGACTTTCAAAGGAACCTGTTTTGACCTGACAATGACATCATCTCTTTGCAGAGTTCATTTTCCCAAGGTAAGGTACAGAACGGAGGCATTTATCCCTCTTCTAGCATAGTTGCCAAAGAAATCAGTACTAAAGGATACATTTACCAGTAGAAACGAAAAAATAAATACAGTATATATTTGATATTTGCATGTTTTATACGAGAATTCATACTTTCTCATATTTTGGGCGATAGAGACATGATCCAGTTGTTCGTTCAATTAGTTAGATATTTATGGACGTGACCCAGTTGTTTGTTCTATATGTTCCGTTGCCATGCTCGCTGGCAATGTTCTTGTCCCTTGCTTGTTAGCTAGCCAACTAGCTACACAGTCATGACCTTTGCAGCCAGAATAACAGCAAAGTAGCTGCATTTGTGTTTGTTTAAGCTATTGAGATTCATTTGGATACATCCACAACAATGAGCTGATGATGGCCGATTTTTCCTGGCATAGCTAGAAAAGTTTGCCGTCTCGTCAGGACATTCAACACTGTTCATTAGGGGGAGATTGCATTGCATATCAAACACTAGCTAAATCATGTGTTGCTAGCAAACCTGCCAGTATGGCAACATAATTTTAAAAATACCAGTTGCTGACAACAGTTGGTCAAACATGAAACACGTAGGAGGATTTGACAGCATAGCGCCACTTGCGTCATGACTCCAACATAGGTTTCGGAGAAATTCATGTTCATCACTCACCATGTTAGGCCATCAGATGCTTAAAAGAAAAAGTGTCTGTTGGACCTGCATTTACAATGTATCCAATTTCAGTTTGTGTGGTTGTTGGTTAATCCTTCTGTAACTTAGTAGCAAGTACGATCTGCATGTGTAGGCGATATTGCGTTATGATTGCAAGGTGTCCCGATATAATTTCCAACTGTCCTGTCATCTGGTTTTAATGTCCATTCTAGAATGCCCTTCTAGGCAATGAGACATGAGTATTCAACCATGCTGCTGTACAAGGTACTGTATAATGAGGAAACATGATGATGATGGGCAGAGATTGATTTAATTTAATGGACAATTAAAAGAGTAGACTGCTCCAGCCGAAGACAACATTAAATAGAGGAAGTGGAGTGATTGAATCTACCATGACCAGGCCACATATACACCTTCTGTCTAACTCCATTGCATTGCCCCTATGGGCCATTACTTCCTCTGCTGCTGAACACTGATCTATGGAGGCCAACTCTTGCATTACCTCCTATAGAAGCTTAGCACAGGGCTGGTGTTCAACCACAGCTAAGTCTGATGACGATCTACTCCTCTGCCCATTCAACTTTCCATTTCACTGGTTTCATCAAAGAACAAACAACCTCAGAGAAGGAGTGAGGAAATGAAAAGTGGAGAATTAGAGAGAGTATTTAATCCCTTATTTTTGTTCCCACAAAACTACCACCATACTTCCATTTGTTTGTATGGGATACCTTTAGACAAGTCCCACGAGAGTCTTCCCTTTCCATAGTGGGGTCATTATGAGTTTGTAGCTCAAACGGTTTGGACGCTACGGACAGAAGTTGGCACGTCGGCGTTACTGACTTCAGATGAGTCCCGTGACACTTGTGGGGGTCGTAGAGCAAAACGGAGAACACCATCGTGAGAGTGAGGGCGCCCCCTTTCTAGAGTGGTCATAATAGTGTGTATGCCAAACCGCTCGGACGCTACAGACGTTTTCGGGAGAAGACCGATTTTTGGGATGTTACATGGTCTGACAAAACTCGCTGTAGCTCGGACCCCTTCCACCGCAGATGCGGAAGGCCGCCATATGCGGACGTGGTGGAATGAGACGCATCCGATGCAAAATAAATTATAATAAGTGATATCTCTATCTTAAACTGACGCATTTTGATGGGGATTTTTTTATTATGTCACTTACATTGACGCACGGGTGAGTCAATAGACTCCTAAGGTTGAATGGTTTATTACATGATTAATTAATCCGCTTATACGCGATGCATGATTAAATGAACACTGTTCTGTCTGGTTCCCTCGGGGATCGAATGAGTTCTGACATTATGTCATTATGGTCACTGACTAACGGAAGACTGGGACATTGTGGAATTATGGTATGGTGGTCCCACAGGCTCAGCCTCCCTCATAAACCAGCTCAACGCAATTGTTTTGACAGTATTCTAATGAATTTAGCCTGAGCGAGATTTATTTAATTAAAGAGGTCTTATAGCCAATCCTGGGTGCAGCGCAGCCCATCAGACCCCCTCATGAGAGAGAGAGAGCCTTAGAGGGAGCCATTTCTCATAATAGAGGTATGAAATGATCCTGCTCAAAGCACACACTCAAGCACGCAAGCATGCATGCACAGTATACAACATCAGAAGGCCACCTTCTAGAGAAGATTTCATTTCAGCTTCCTTGATTGTGGCTTACTTCTCCTCCCCACAAACAGAAGTGTGTGTTTTAAGCAGTGTACTCAGCGATTGGCTCTGTGATGCTTCAATACAGACGGTGTCTGTTCAGTTCAGTCGTTCTCTTTGAGAATCACCTGCGTTCAGTAGCCCTCCAAATCAGTTGAAAGCCTATTCCAACCCATCCAAAAACCCATTACCTCATCTGTCCTTAGATACACAGATGGGCAGGAGACAGATGGCAACAGAGAGCATCTAGAGATGTGAGGTGGGTGACATGAGGCACTAGAGTGCTATAAGAGCTACTTGATGTGTGAACACACATATGTGCACGGATGAACAGTCACACAAAAGTAAACAGACAGACAGATGGACAGACACACAGAAAGGGAGAGACAGAAAGGGAGAAAGAGGGAAAGGCAGAGGGAAAGACAGAGGGAAAGACCATTTGAGGTATATTAAGCAAACTACTTAAAAAAAATGTGCATACACTCATTGTACTCATGAATCTTGTCCTAGTCATTTGAAGTTAATCAGAACTGTGCTGACAGAAGAACATACTGTTCCCTTCCAAAAAAACACCCTCCCCTCTTCTAGGAGTCTCTGCTGCTAAAAGTCGATGGGAAATAATTCATATATTCTTGTTTCTGCTGTTCCGTCGTTCTCTTTCATTCTCTCACTCTACCTCACCCTGTCACTCTGCCTCACCCTGTCACTCTGCCTCGCCCTGTCACTCTGCATCGCCCTGTCACTCTGCCTCGCCCTGTCACTCTGCCTCGCCCTGTCACTCTGCCTAGCCCTGTCACTCTGCCTCACCTTGTCACTCTGCCTCACCTTGTCACTCTGCCTCACCCTGTCACTCTGCCTCACCCTGTCACTCTGCCTCGCCCTGTCACTCTGCCTCACCCTGTCACTCTGCTTCACCTTGTCACTCTGCCTCACCCTGTCACTCTGCCTCACCCTGTCACTCTGCCTCACCCTGTCACTCTGCCTCACACTGTCACTCTGCCTCACCCTGTCACTCTGCCTCACCCTGTCACTCTGCCTCACCCTGTCACTCTGCCTCACACTGTCACTCTGCCTCGCCCTGTCACTCTGCCTCACCCTGTCACTCTGCCTCACCCTGTCACTCTGCCTCACCTTGTCACTCTACCTCACCCTGTCACTCTGCCTCAGCCTGTCACTCTGCCTCACCCTGTCACTCTGCCTCACCTTGTCACTCTGCCTCACCCTGTCACTCTGCCTCACCCTGTCACTCTGCCTCACCCTGTCACTCTGCCTCACCCTGTCACCCTGACATTTTCAGGGACAGCTCTAGTCGGGGACAGGCCAACAAAACTGGGGACTGTCCCTGGAAATCGAGGATGTCTGGTCACCCTACCATAAGCATTCATAAAGCAAGTATTTACATGCAACATAAATGATTAACCCCAAAAATGTATTCAAAAACAATGTTTTTGTTGTTAAATGTGACTCTGTAAACTGATAGTGTTAGCAGCTAGCTAACACAGCACCGTTTGAAGAATAGAGCAGACACCTATTTTCTTGGCTGAGCGGCATTCACGAGCACCGCCGACTGTTCCGCCTGGATAGAAATTCGCCCCTGTTCAGGCTTAATTGAAAATAAATGGCAGAGACATTAGCCTTTATCGTGGAAATATTTGCATAACTTTGAATTGGTAGAAGAAAAAGACAGATGTTACCCCTCGAATCTTGACTGACACAACTGATAGCTAACCCTTCTTGTCTATGCTACTAGCTGGCTAGCCCTACTGGCTGGCTAGCGCTACTGGCTGGCTAGCGCTACTGGCTGTAACGCACCATCTTCTCTGCCACCATTCGACATCCAACAGTTACACAATGTGATCATATAGTTTTACATATAATCTTTCTGCCCAGTTCATATTTGTGTGTAAAACAGATTGGTAGCCAGTTCTCCTTGAGCTCTCCTTTTACTGTGCCCAGTTGGTTTGTATATACAATGAGTGTAGAAAACATTAGGAACACCTTCCTAATACTGAGTTGCACCCCCTTTTGCCCTCAGAACAGCCTCAATTTGTCACGCCATGGACTCTACAAAGCATTCCACAGGGATGCTGGCCCATGTTGACTCCAATGCGTCTCACAGTTGTGCCAAGTTGGCTGGATGTCCTTTGGGTGGTGGACCATTCTTGATACACACAGGAAACTGTTGAGCATGAAAAACCCAGCAGCGTTGCAGTTCCTGACACACTCAGTGCGCCTGACACCTACTACCATACCCCGTTCAAAGGCACTTACATCTTTTGTCTTGCCCATTCACCCTCTGAATGGCACCCGTGTCAACTCTCTTAAGACTTAAACATCCTTCTTTAACCTGTCTCTTCTCCTTCATCTACACTGATTGAAGTGGATTTAACAAGTGACATCAAAAAAAAAAGGGACCTTAGCTTTCACCTGGATTCACCTGGTCAGTCGATGTCAGGGAAAGAGCCGGTGTTCCTAATGTTTTGTACACTCAGTGTATGCATTTTTGTGTAAACAATTCAACAAAATAACGTATTTTAAGTATTGTAAATTGAGATAGAAAAACACCCTAGCCACAATCCCAATAACGATATCCCAGTTGGAAAACAACGTGAGGCACATATCCCCTAGGGTCATTACAATACATTGTGTCTTCAATAACAGACTCTCTGTCTTTGGTAGGAAAGGTGATTGTTAGAATGGGGTTCACTTTGAAATATACAGCATGTGTATACTTCGTCTCGAGACTAACAACACCCGTGCTAATATATCCAACAAACACCAGCTTCTTGGGTATTATCACTTAAGTAGAGTGTCATTTGAGTCTGGAAATAATAATAATATATTTATTTAATATAGCACTTTTCATACAGAATCTCAAAGCTCTTTATCAGGCACCTCTGTCTCTGAAGTTCACAGCTACTCCTTCTCTGTAGCTAGGCTAGAACAGATCCACCACCGAAACGTGTAGCCCCCACCTGGGCGATGCTTCGGGCGGTTATAAGCGCCCGAGAGTCCACCACACCTCAGCAGTAATCAGCAACAGTCTCCCACGAGGCGAGCCTCTGTCATCCCCTCGCTCTGCTCCCACTTCCTCTCTTTCCTCATCTCTCACGCATCGGTATTCTCTCCATTTCTTTTGCATCTTCATAAGTATCTGTCTCCAAAACCCTTTATACCATAACTTCACAGGAAGCAGCCAAACACCTGAACTGTAGCTGGTTCTATTCAATTGCATTTTGTCTTGATGTGTGAGTAGCAGTGAATCTAATTATGCATGGAAGAACTTGTAACCCTCACCTCTCCTTCTTACTGTATCGAAGGCTTCTTTGCTAATTCAAAATGTACCTTGTCACGGTAGACATAGAAGAGAATCACAAATATTGGATTTTTTTCTTTTTTACCGCAAATCATTTAGTTCTGTTTTATATAAACTCGAAATTTGAAATTATAATGTTTAAATAGGTCATTCTGTAAATGGTCATCATGAAGAAAAAAGGAAAACTATTGTGTGGAATTTGCGTAAGTGCATTAGCGTTAAAGTATTAACTAATAATGTGCATTATCTCTCCAAACCCATTCAGAGAATAGGAAATCTGTGGCATGGAAGGGTATTGAGACCAATTTTATCTACTGAGGTTCTATTCAAACCATCAGCATCAGTTCAGCGGTCACTATAGCAACCTAACAATTTGAGCGCTGTAGTTTCATAGTTCTAAAGTGACTCAAGCTATCAAGGATTGTGAAGGGAATAGGCTTACTCTACGGAATATGAAAGGAAGTGTCTACTACTGTGTGTTGTGTGTACTACTCTGTGTTTGTGTGTATGTGTCTATGTGTGTATGATTGTGTGTGTGTGTGTTTGTGTGTGTGTGGTGGGGGGGGGGGGGGGGGGGGGCAGCAGGAGTGCTAACAATGATTTCATAATAAGGTATAGATGATAAGAGGCTAAGATGGGTTTCATGTGGGGAATTAAATGTGTTTTTAACATTGTATCAAAATGGGATCCGTCTCAGTCTGACGTCAGTAGCGCACTCAGGAAGGAAAACATCTACACCTAGAAAATAACCATCATTTCCCAATGGGCCAAAAGGACAGCAAACAAAAAGAGAACATGATGAGCAACTAAACTCATACTTTATCATGAAACATGTCGCACTTACCAAAGAGGCTAAGAAATGGCCTGGTGCAGTTATGTTTAGAGTCGAGTTGAAATCAGTGTTGCCATTTGATGGGTCAGGATCCACTGGTGAGTTGTGACGGATGCTTTTTAGATCACAACAGTAGACCGGATCCTGGCCAGGATTGGCCAGCCATTGCTTTGGTCAGCCATTGCTTTGGCCAGCCATTGCTTTGGTGTATAGGGTGGATCACACAAATCCTTCACAAGTTGTAGGTATGCAACAGCAGTGAATGGTGAGTGCTCGCGTGACATACCAATGTTGAATCGAATTACAAACAACGTTAAACAGATTTATTTCCATTTAGAGAATGAGATGAGCCTTGATGCCCTTTTTTCAATCTCACTACTGGGTTAGAGTTGCTTAGTTGTGGCCTAACCATGGACTGACCCAATATGACCCTCAAAAGTTACGCTCAAATCAACAATCATTAAGGCATTTGAAAGGTAGATATAACGCACTTGAGTAAATAGAAAGCAGCGCACGTAGCCATTCAGGATACCTTATGCAACAGTAACTCTCGCTCAATTGGCAATAACTGAGAGAGATCCTGTTTTGGAAAGCAGAGGAACCTCTATGATAGCTGGGCTGATTAGGAACACAGATTCATGGGGATGCGAGGCGAAATGCGAAGGGAATCAGATTAGTCTATGGACACAGTGAGAAGACACTGCATGTTCAACTGCTATTTACAGCATACAGCATGGGGGAATGTGTATATTCTCATTGCTCAGTCTCCTCTGATTATAGTCATTCGTCAATGTCCTGTGTGTTGGGAGCCAATGTCAAGGGAGTCAATGGGATTTCACCACTGACTCGTTAGTGTTCCCTCCTCATACTGGTGCCTCATGTAACACACCTTAGTCCATAGTCTAGTCGCTTAGCAGACACTCTTATACAAAGTGATTTATAGTTAGTGAGATACATATGCAATCACATCAGAAATAATTGGCACCCTTGATAAAGATGAGAAACAAATACTGAGCTATATCGTATGCTCAATTTGTTTGGGAAATGATATTGTTTTGTACTAATACCATGGATCAGAGAATTTATTTTGGTTGAACAAATGATTGAAAAAATCTCAAGAAATTGGTTTGTGCACCCTACCCTTGAGAAGATAACGGCACTTAGCCTTTTTCCGTAATGTTTAATGAGATTGAAGAACACATTGGAATGGATTTTCAACCATGCCTCCATACTGTCTGCGCTTATGGACCGCCCTCTTCAATTCAAACCACAGGTTTTCAATGGGGTTCAAGTCTGGAGACTGAGATAGGCCATGCAGATGTTGATTATGTGGTCAATTAACCATTTCTTTGTGGATTTTGACATGTGCTTGGCCATCAAAATCAAGGCACAAGGCGAGACCCAAATGCAGACACAGGAGGCAGATGGTCGGAGTCTTACAATGTTTATTAATCCAAAGGGACAGGCAGAACAGGTACAAAGTCCAGAAACAGGCAAGGGTAAAAACCGGGAGGACTAGAAAAAGGAGAATGCAAAAAGCAGGAGAACGGGAAAACCGCTGGTTGACTTGGAAACATACAAGACAAACTGGCACAGAGAGACAGGAAACACAGGGATAAATATACTGGGGAAAATAAGCGACACCTGGAGGGGGTGGAGACAATCACAAGGACAGGTGAAACAGATCAGGGCGTGACAATCAAGGGTGCCAGTAATTTTGGATGTGACTGGTTACTGTATACATGTTTATAGTAGTAGTCTTCAGTTTAATCCCCAGCGGGAATAAGAGGAGGTTTTTACGAAATATTCAAATGTCAATTATTTTGTTGTACACTTTAGTCATTGAAAAGTTACGTTTCATAAGTTGTATCATTATGTTGTGTCAATGTGTCTTGAATCAAGCACATACTATTTAGTTCGTTGCCAAATATGCCAATGCAAATAATAAGTATTTTTTATGTTGTGCTGGCATAGCTGCTAGTGAATTATGGGATGCCGGAGCTCATCTCTGTGGTGATGAATGTGTAGCTGTGACAGTGCCTCTAGCTAGTGTCTAATGCCAGATCCCTCAGCACACATAGCAAAAAACTCTTACTCAGCATTCGGGGCCACAATTCTGTGTGTGTGTCTGTCTGCGTGCATATGTGTTTGTGTGCATGTGTGTGTGCGTCCTCAGTATGATACTGCTAACACAGTGACAAATACGTCTCGCCAAGCGGGTCGTTTATCAGTGAAGGCTCCCTTCAGGCTAATGAAGTCTCGCAGCAAAGGAGCACCTGCCCCCTGCCTGCATGCAACCAAGCATGGATACCCAGCTAGCATATAACGTTGTAGGAACCTGTTTCTTAGAGCTTGGTAGTGCTATGGTTATTTTGCAGACAACCTTTCCATAACGTTTCTGTCACGTTCTGACCTTTATTTCCTTTGTTTTGTCATTATTTAGTATGGTCAGGGCGTGAGTTGGGTGGGCAGTCTATGTTTGTTTTTCTATGATTTGGGTATTTCTATGTTTCGGCCTAGTATGGTTCTCAATCAGAGGCAGGTGTCATTAGTTGTCTCTGATTGAGAATCATACTTAGGTAGCCTGGATGTCACTGTGTGTTTGTGGGTGATTGTTCCTGTTTCTGTGTTTGCACCAGATAGGACTGTTTTGAGTTTTCACATTTCTTGTTTTTGTTAGTTTGTTCATGTGAAGTGATTGATTAAAACATGAATCAAAACAACCACGCTGCGCTTTGGTCCGCCTCTCCGTCAATGGAAGAAATCCATTACAGTTTCCTACAGATTTCCTCATGGTTCTCTTTAAAGTCATGTTCTCAGAAAGTTCAGAGAACATTAAGAAACAGCATTCTTCTGTAGGAATTGCAGTACTTCAGTATAATGTTTTCTGCAGGTTTCCTAATTCTACCATAAGCAAGTGAATTTCCATGTGTCCAATCTGTGTTTGAAGTTCAAACAGTTAACCTAAGCTAGCAGTGTTATTAAACATGATTTAATTACCTTCAAATAGCATGTCATTTCCATTTTAAAAGGCAGGAAACGTATGGCTTCCTTCACAGAACCAGTGGAAAACCAAAAACTGACGTTCCCAAAACTACCAAGGAACCAAAATGGGCTTGCTGGGTTAACAGCAAGGCAAGAGGAATCACACTGCTCTGTCTCCTTCATCGCTCTCTGCTTGGCTCACTCAACAATCACCTCCTTTAAATCCTGTATTTCTTAGAAAGACTCTGGATGCCATGTAGCAAAGCTGCTAACTCTATTCCATTCATCAAAGTATTAAAGAGTCAGGTTCAGAAGCCATTCGTGGCCCTACTGCCTGTTTGTTAATGTGGTATAGGAGCTGACACACACAGATAATGTCCCTGGCATTATAGTGTCAGGGAGCTTGGCATGATGGCATTATCCAGCTTGAGTAATGATGTTTGCAGGAACCACTGGCTTGCTGCTGTTTGCATTAGTGAAGACCCTGTGGCAGAAATAGATTAGGTTAAAAATGAAACAGAGAGTAAGTGGAGAGGGGAATGAGAAAGAGAGAGAGAGAGAGAGAGAGAGAGAGAGGGATAGAGAGAGAGAGAGGGAAAGAGGTAAAGAAGGAGAGAGTATGGTACTATTCAGCCATTGTATAGTGAAGCAATAAGGCCCGAGGAGGTGTGGTATATGACCAAGTGGTGTTCTTGGGCACTCCCAGAGGTGCCTTATTGCTATTATAAACTGGTTACCAATGTAATTAGAGCAGTATACGGTCTGATATACCACGGCTGTCAGCCGATCAGCATTCAGGTCTCGAACTACCTTGTTCATAATGTCTGATACACCGCGACTTTCAGCCAATCAGGATCCAGGACCCAGACTACCCGGTTTCTAATACTGCACATCCATTTGCCTCCAACTATGTGCCCAATGAATCTACTTAGAATTGTACACCTCAGCAACATATTAAAATGAGTACATTTCAATGTAAACTGTCAATGTAAACACGCCTCCCTTCAATTTACACACACAGACTCTACTGTATTTCTATGTGTAGTACCCAC
This sequence comes from Oncorhynchus clarkii lewisi, assembly GCF_045791955.1. NCBI lineage: Eukaryota > Metazoa > Chordata > Actinopteri > Salmoniformes > Salmonidae > Oncorhynchus > Oncorhynchus clarkii. Next base: position 37,519,505 of record NC_092149.1, read on the forward strand.
ACATAATGTTGGCCTTTGACTTTAGTGCAGTGACATCGTTTAAGTCTGAGATTAAAAACCAGTGAGAGAACGGCATCACTATCTAGACATTCAGATTGGAGTCATCTTGATTTATTACATAAGAGTGGTAAGACTGTTCTATTTTAAACCCACTAACCAGAAGGATGGGAGCTGAGGTTAAACATGGCATTTGGAATTCATACAAAAGTATGTATCTAGAGCAAAGTAACTAGAGAACGGCCAGATGTATGACTCACAGAAATATCTTTTGAAATTAGCATTCTGTATATTAAATACTCTTACAGACAACTCAACATTTCTATTATTTTTGGTACTCTGTGTATTGAGGAAATTCAGTATGGTAGAGCTCAACAATACAACTCTTATTTTCAATAGAGCCGCGGGTCAATACTCCCTATTCTATGGTCCCGTCTGAATACAGTTTGTCAGGTAGACTTACTCGGTGATATGTTATCTACCCTTGACCCACAATGTTATTCATCATTATAGAGTCATCACAACTTAATTTCACCCAAGATGTCACGTTATCCCGCGTCCCTTCAGCTAACAGACACTGTTTTTGTATTCCTGTGCGTTTACTGGGCTAGCAGTGTTGTTTTTTATCCATCTGTGGAGGAGGGGGTGGAGATGTAAATAGATGGAGCCTGTTCTGGGAAAGCCATTTTAAGGATGCTAAGGGATGGTGTTGGGAGGTCAGGTGCTGAGGGAGAGATGGATTTCTTGGTGTCAGTAAGGGACCAGGCAAGAGGAGGCTAATATGAAATGTCTTAGTGTGAGTGTCTTTGTGTGCGTGTGCGTGTGTGTAATGCATGCATTTTTGAGAGAGAGAGAGAGAGCGAGGGGAAGAGAGAGAGAGAGTATGGTGAGAGAGAAATAAAGGGGTGTGGTGTGTGTGTGAGAGAGAGAGAGAGAGAGAGAGAGAGAGAGAGAGAGAGAGAGAGAGAGAGAGAGAGAGAGAGAGAGAGAGAGAGAGAGAGAGAGAGAGAGAGAGAGAGAGAGAGAGAGAGAGAGAGAGAGAGAGAGAGAGAGAGAGAGAGAGAGAGAGAGAGAGAGAGAGAGAGAGAGGTTTGGGAAATACTTTTCAGGTTTTAGAGCATTGTACATAATGCAGCTGCTGCCCTGCAAGTTATTGTTTTAGAAGATCTGTGCTAAATGATCACAACAGAAATAAAATACCTCAAGGCATGGTTTTCATCCTGTCAAAAATAACATAATTATACTCCAAACATCCATACTGGCTTTCCAAGTTTATTGTGAAGCAAATTTTGCACGCCATAAATGAGAAACCTTGTTTTAATTTACTCAAGCTGATGAACAAAAACAAATTACCTACCACATGACATTTAAGATACTATCTGCTTTGTTAACCACTAAAATGTGATTAAGTAGATTTCTCACCAATGAAATTACTCTACAACCAAACGAGTGACTCTAATATGTATAAAAGTCATAGCTACACTCCAGTATCTCCAACTCCTGCTCCCCACCTCCACAACATATTCTATTGCATGCAAATTTTGTATATTGTATATCATAGGAATGTAATTACTACCCAAAGGTTATATATTCTGATTGAGAAATATTTTCTAACCGGTAACAATAGTCATTTTCTAGTTTCAACAATAGTTCAGACTAGTTGTCCTCGTAAATGATGAATGATTAATTTGATGATGAGGCAGAGGGTAATCAGTAGACAGAATGATAGTGTACTGTTGCAGTTGGCTTCAAGCCCTCCATTTCCTTTTACATATGTACAGTGCGTTCGGAAAGTATTCAGACCCCTTGACTTGTTCCACATTTTGTTAAGTTACAACATTTTTTCCCCCTCATCAATCTACACACAATTCCCCATAATGACAAAGCAAAAACCTCAGAGGACATTAAACCTGTTTGTTTGACCGGTCACAGTTTATTTTGTGTTGTTTTGTGTTGTCCTCTTGTCCTGTCAATCCTGTCATCTATTTCGTGCTTCCTGTGCACAAAGGTACAGTAGCTGAGGTCTGGAGGTTGGTTGGGGCAATGGGGCAGCTCTAACTAGGGCAGTATTTTGTTTGTGTTTATGTGTATATATTTTAGTTTTTTGGTTGATGTGGTGTTCCGGGGTCCTTGGTGGTCCTTGATGGTTTTTCAACAGAACAATGCCCCAACACACCTCCAGGCTGTGAAGGAGAGTGATGGAGTGCTGCATCAGATGACCTGGCCTCCACAATCACCCAAACCTCAACCCAATTGAGATGGTTTGGGATGAGTTGGACCGAAGAGTGATGGAAAAGCAGCCAACAAGTACCCAGCATATGTGGGAACTCCTTCAAGACTGTTGGAAAAGCATTCCAGGTGAAGCTGGTTGAGAGAATGCCAAAAGTGTACAAAGATGTCATCAAGGCAAAGGGTGGCTACTTTGAAGAATCTCAAATGTAAAATGTTTTTTAAAATTCCTTTATCTCCGCATTGTCGCCCTCAGCCTCGAGTCTTCTTGGGTATGACGCTACAAGCTTGGCACACCTGTATTTTGGGAGTTTCTCCCATTATTCTCTGCAGATCCTCTCAAGCTTTGTCAGGTTAGATGGGAAGCGTCGCTGCACAGTTATTTTAAGGTTTCTCCAGAGATGGTTGATCGGGTTCAAGTCCCGGGCTCTGGCTGGGCCACTCAACGACATTCAAAGTCTTGTCCTGAAGCCCCTCCTGCGTTGTCTTGGCTGTGTGCCTGGGGTCATTGTCCTGTTGGAAGGTGAACCTTCAAACCCAGTCTGAGTTCCTGAGTGCTCTGGAGCAAGTTTTCATCAAGGATCTCTCTGTACTTGTTGCTTTAATCTTTTCCTCGATCCTGACTAGTCACCCAGTCCCTGCTGCTGAAAAACATCCCCACAGCATGATGCTGCCACCATCATGCTACACTGTAGAGAAGGTGCCAGGTTTCCTCCAGACATGACGCTTGGCATTCAGGCCAAAGAGTTCAGTCTTGTTTTTAATTTACCACAGGTGGACTCCAAGTTGTAGAAACGTCTCAAGGATGGTCAATGGAAACAGGATGCACCTAAGATCTCATAGCAAAGGTTATGAATACTTATGTAAATAAGGTATTTATTTTTTATTATTGTTAATACATTTGAAAACCTGTTTTCACTTTGTTATTATGGGGTATTGTGTGTAGACTGATGAGGAAAAAATTTTATTTAAGCAATTTTAGAATAAGGCTGTAACGTAACAAAATGTGGAAAAAGTTAAGGGTTCTGAATACTTTCTGAATGCACCTGTATATGTGTTGCATTGACAATAACACAACATCTTATGGCTTTGGTTCAAATGATTCCACATGCAAGAATAGTATAGCTAATATTTAGCTGCAACTGTCCTCTGTTATAAATCAGTGTCTGCTGCATTTTGGAAGGAACACATAAAGCTACTAATTTCTTAGCTCCATTTTTCTGTTTTGAGGGTAACTCTTGGGCTAGCATTCACTGAGAGAACTTCTGCATATCCCCTTGAACCCTGTAAGTGCCTTGATGAATATTTAATTCACTTTCTCACGGCTTTCTTTCCCACTATATATTCTTCTCACCTAAACTCTGTGGCTTCCGCCACAGAGATAACACTGGGGTAATGGAGGAGGATGAGGAGCAGGGAACGGAGATAAGGAGTGCCTCAAAGGGCCAGGGAGGAAGATTATCCTGTCACTTCAGTGCATTGAGTCTCTCACTTAGCCTGTAGCATCCAATTCATTGAGCATGCTCACTGATCTCCACTGTGTCACAGCGCACAGCAGCAGGCACCTCAAAGACCAAGTGCAGCTGAGCCGAAGAAGTAATGGTCTTTGCCAGTGTAAACATTGACATTTCGAAACCACTCATGATAAAGATTGAGTGTTAATTATCGTTTTAATTTCCATTTATATTAAGCATGTTACATTAATCAAACGGCCCCTTGTCAAAACACACAAATGAACAATGATTTGCAATTACTACAGGTGATTAATTCAAGATGAACAAGTGCTTTGCTTCAGTACTATAGAGCTGCTGACATGGGAGGTCATTAGTTCATCCAGACCAGGTAACCCATCAATCATTCTTCCAACTTTGTAGTTGCATTTCTGCCTTCAGTGGGAATCTCTTTGCTGCTTGTCAATTTAGTCAGAGGTCTGCTGGAGTTTGGGTGCTTTAAAGTCAGTATAACAGAGGCAATTAAAGTTCTTCGTGGATTCCAAAAGTCAGGAAAGTGTTTCATTAAACTGTAGTTGAGCAGAACAGGCATAGTAGACTGTCAGTTTAAAAAAAAAAATATTACACATAATAAGGGGTTGCAGGGGGTTCCTGTACTTTAAAGAGAGATTTGTTTACCAAAAGCCCAGACTTAATTAATTATGCGGTCAGGTAGTCAGTGTTGGGATATTCCAGGGACCACTAGACTCTGAAGGATGGCATCTGTTTACCTCAACCCAGGAAGAAACCGTCAACTGATCAGTTTAAATCAATACTTGAACTTCAGTTTGAGGTTTATTTATCCTCGGATAACTCCTTCTCGTTTGAGTACTCCGGTAGTGTCGTGTTCAAACACATTGTAGCAGACACGGCATGTTTTTTCAAGCTGCATTTAACACAAAACTCTTTTTAAACCATGAAAGACTTCTGAGGTAAACTCTCGTCACCTTAAATGCCTTCTTTCTCTAAACACCACACAAAGTATATTAGTATATGTAGTGGGCCTATGTGATCTAGAAAGGATGTGATGAAGTATCTGCAGTTTTTTTCTCATTGTCTTTCTCAACATCTTAAATTAACAGCTAAATCCACTTTTGATCCCTGCTCTTTCCCCATGTTTTAGACTGTGATGTAAGGGGTTATGCACAGATCATTTATCAAAATACTTCTGAGAAAATAAACATTTTCAGTAACCCCAGGTGGCTAATGGTTGGCAGGAGTACCCCATTAAGGAATTAGGAGACGGTGCCAAGTGTCTTAGAAAATCCACTATCATGTTTGATCCTCCTTTAAACCAACCCTAGGATACCATTTCAAAACTGCAGCAATTTCAGCCTGGTTAACTTTGTTTTCTAGTCACATACTCTATTACTTCAACTTGTTTGCAAAACATTGTTATCCTATCCTTCTCTCCCTTGACTCATTTGAAAAAGATTTTCAAACACATGGGCTGCATTTACACAGGCAGCCCAATTCTGATATTTTACCCAATTATTGGTCTTTTGACCGTTCACATCCTATCTTTTGACCATAATTGGGCAAAAGATCAGAATTGGACTGCCTGTGTAAACATGTTGTCATAAGTAGCAAATTCAAGGGGTAGCCCCAACCGGGGCTTGAACCCTGGCCCAGTGACTGTCAAATCAATACCTTAACCATTACGCCATAAGGTCAGAACTTCTTGACAAGGTCACAAGTTTTCTTTTGTTCCAATATTTGATTTCTTGAGCAAATTGTTTTCCATACAATTATGAAGATTTTCCAGGTAGGGCATAGACATTGTTAGGATAAAAAAATTCACAAAATAAAGTAATATTTCTAACACCATATTAAAAGTGGTGCAACACCAGAGATTGGAAACTGAAATACTGTACTACAAATTGACTGTACTACAAATTGATGGAAGTAGATTTTTAGACAGCTAAAAAGAAACAGAACACCTGACGTCTAAACTGATGTCATAATATTTGTATTTTTACATTTTGTCATTTAGCAGTATCCAAACTGACGATCAGTGCATTCAACTTTGGAGTTTCATGATTTCATAAAACAATCTTAACCCAGACTCAGGGTTATTCTTCTTAACGAATATTATTAGGATTGAGCAAACATCTAATACTTGCCAAAAACAGCACTTCATGGTCACGTGTACAATAAGAGGCATTGTAAGAACATAAAACTCAACTGATCTCATCTATGTAACGTTATCACTCTGTTGAGTATGTTATAATCCGAGTCCTTATTCAACTCTACCACCTAGTGGCATAACGATAGTACTTCATTAAAAGTTAGGAACCTTTTCTGGTATCAACGGTTTCCTGGGGGTCCTTATTCATTGTGGGACACAACAGTTAGCTGTGGCGAACTAGCTCGCCAGTTATAATTTTATTGGCACTGTGTGCAACAGCATGCACGTTTCATCGAACGTTTTGGGCAAGTGTGATATTTTTACGTCCTTGATAGCGATGTAGCTTGTTATCGCCAATTATCAGATAGTGAACGAGCTTGTTTGCCTGGCTAATGTCAGAAATACGTTAGCTTGTCAACAGTTAGCATATAGCTAGCAAGTAAAGCCTAGCAATGGTTTATGCTGCTCGTAGTTTGTTCTAAAGAGGAGTGATTTATTGTTATCTACAGCCCAAATCTTAACATTTTTCATGATAGACAGCTGTCCACCTTGTTTGTAGACTGTTACAGTAGCTAGCTAATGTTAACTATTAAACTGATCCCTGCCTCAGCAGTTGACTAATGAAAGCTAGCTAGCTAACACCACAACATAAACTCATTCTGAATCTCACCTTTGCAGCTAAAAGAATATGAGCAAAGATTCCAAGATGAGAGCAACAATTAATCAGAAATTAACTGAGATGGGTGAACGAGAGCGGTAAGAACATTTCACAAATGTCTATTTAATCGTTATTAGAAGACCGATCAACTCTATGGTCACTACTGTTCTTGCTTGTTTTGGATGAACCACAGATTGAAGGAGTTGCTCAGAGCTAAACTCACTGAATGCGGATGGAGGGATCAGCTGAAAGCACATTGCAAAGGTAAGAGTTTTGCAAAGGAGAATTTAGCATTTTTTAAAACACCTGAAACCGTTTTTTCCAGCAATCATTATGCTTAATTCTATATAAAAATGATATTGATATTTTTCTGCACATCAAATCTCTTGATCTGTCTGTATTGTCCTGTCTGCTCTTTTTTTTATTTTAATAAACTGAATATGCATCTCTGCTTAAAATTCTGGGTAAAAGATTGAAAGGAATGTGAGTGTCATTCAGTACATTTTGTAATTGCTTGCTTTTCTAAAGTCTACCAACCTTGCCAGCAGGCATGCCGTTTAAAATAGTTAGACACACTAGCTACTCTAACTTCATTTATAGCCTGAAATGGCTCTTGGCAGCTAGTTATGAGATTGAGAATATATCTGGGCTAGCGAAAGCCAACTTCATAAATTGCTAGGTGGCTAGTAGTATGACAGAGAAAAACAACAATTTAAACAAAATAATTGTTTTATTATTTTTAACCAGGGCAAATCTGAGGGGGCATGTACCTCCTTTGAGTATGATGCCACTGACACGGTAAAAAAAAAACTGTGTAACCATCATGCCACTCATCAAGTAACTGTTTGCAGATGTCATCAAAGAAAAGGGCTTGGAGCATGTGACTGTCGAGGACCTTGTGGTAGAAATCACCCCTAAAGGAAGAGGTATTTAGGCCTTTTTGTTGTTGTGTATATAGTACCTTTTTTCTCATCCCTCTGTTCAATAACTTTCAAAAAAGTTTAACTTTGACACAACTATCAAAACCCAAACTGAATACTGTATCTTTATT
>NC_092149.1:38749557-38769557 GCF_045791955.1 Oncorhynchus clarkii lewisi
ACGCAGAGCGGGAGACAGGCGACAGAAGGGTAGAGAGAAAAAATAAACAGGGTTGGAACAGACAGAGGCAGGGAGAGAGAGAAAGAGAGGGTGAAAAGGGGTGTGGAGTTGGAGAGAGCCAGAGAGAGAGAGAGAGAGAGAGAGAGAGAGAGAGAGAGAGAGAAAGAACTGTCAGTCCACTGCGATTGGAGCAAATTAAAAGATAATTTGTTTGCGTTCATGTGTTTGAATACGGGGCCTTTCCCAGAGCGGGGCTGGCTGACCCCTAGCTGAGCACTGGCCACTGGGGTTAATGAGGAATCTCTCACACACATCCTCCATTAATAACCTGACCACAGAGTCACACCACATACCCGCACACAAACAGAGTGACAGGACATGCTTTCGTCTCGCCACTGGCCAGGCCATCACTGTACATAGGAACTGGTTCTCAGCTGACTTGTCTGGTTAAATACAGTTGTAATATAATACAGTAAATGTAAGGGTAGAGCGTGGGGTTGTCATTGGTTCTGGGAGACTGGAGCGGTACAGACAGACTCTATGAGTGTCGGGGATTGGGTAAAAGAGAGGGACGATTAAAGGTGGACTGAAGATGGAGGGAATGAACAGAGGTTGAGAGAACTAGTGAAGAGGCAAAGTAGCCAAAAATGGTGTTGGGAATTTTGAGAATGTAAAAGATTGAAATAGACGTACAGAATATTAAAAAGCTGTAAAGCTGATGAAAGGATGGAATGAAATATGTGATATTTACATAGAGGGACTAAAGTAAAACTGGAAAAGAGATTTGGAGTCAACACATTGAACCAGGAGGAAAGAGTTGGGAGAGTAGACAGAGATAATTATTTTAATTGCACAGTGTGTGTGTTTTTTTGTACTCTGCTGGTGAGGTTGTGGGTGTTATGACAGTATGTGTGCGTGTGTGTGTGTGAGTGCATGTGCTCTGCTCAGCTCCATTAAGACATGAGGGGAATATCAGCCCTGAGATGTGATATATAGGTGCAGGTCATACAAGCCCTTAACAAGTAATGTCCTGGGAGCACAACTCGCCCAGGGGACCTCCGGACCATTTTACAGCCAAGCGGGCGAGACTGGGCCAGCGTGGCGTGACAGGTGGAGCGGTAAAGCCCTGCCCCGGGCTCATCAATAACACTGAGGAACGGCAGCAGGCAGACGCCACGGACAGCTACAAAGTTACAGAGCTACAATCACGACTAGGGCCCAAGTCCACATACCAACGCAGTGCAGAAAGAGAGCGAGAGTGAGAGAGAGAGAGAGAGAGAGAGAGAGAGAGAGCGAGAGAGATTAGGAAATTAGGAAATACATTACATATACAAAAGTATATGGACACCCCTTCAAATCGATGGATTCGGCTATTTCAGTCACACCCGTTGCTGACAGGTGTATAAAATCAAGTACACAGCCATGCAATCTCCATAGACAAACATGGCATAACTGAATAGCTCAGTGACTTTCAAGCTGGCACCATCATAGGATGCCACCTTTCCAACAAGTCAGTTCATCAAATGTCTGCCTTGCTAGAGCTGCCCCGGTCAACTGTGAGTGATGTTATTGTGGAAGTGGAAACATCTAGGGGCAGCAAAGGCTCAGCCGCGAAGTGGTAGGCCACACAAGCTCACAGAATTGGACTGCTGAGTGCTGAAGCGCCTAGAGCGTAAAAATAGTCTGTCCTCTGTTGCAACACTTGCAACAATTCCAAACTGCCTCTGGAAGCAACGTCAGCACAATAACTGTTTTTCGGGAGCTTCATGAAATGGGTTTCCATGGCCGATCATCCTAAGCCCAAGATCACCATGTGCATGTGATGAATCAAGCTTCACAACCTGGCAGTCCAACGGAAAAATCTGGGTTTGGCGGATGCCAGGAGAACGCTACCTGCCCGAATACATAGTGCTAACTATAAAGTTTGGTGGAGGAGGAATAATGGTCTGGGGCTGTTTTTCATGGTTCGGGCTAGCCCTCTTAGTGCCAGTGAAGGGAAATCTGAACACTACAGCATACAATAACATTCTAGATGATTATGTGCTTCCAACTTTGTGGCAATATTTTGGGGAAGGCCCTTTCCTGTTTCAGTATGACAGTGCACAAAGCGAGGTCATACAGAAATGATGTGGAAGAACTTGACTGGCCTGCCCTGAGCCCTGACCTCAACCCCATCAAACACCTTTGGGATGAATTGGAACGCCGACTGCGAGCCAGGCCTAATTGCCCAACATCGTTGCTCGACCTCACCAATGCTCTTGTGGATGAATGGAAGCAAGTCCCTGCAGCGATGTTCCAACATTTAGTGGAAAGCCTTTGCAGAAGAATGGAGGTTGTTATAACAGCAACGGGGGAACCAACTCCATATTATTGCCCATGATTTTGGAATGAGATATTTGACGTGCCCAATGGTACAACTACCTGAGACAAAATAATCTGTGCCTCTTGGTGGATTTGATCTGGGAGTGAAAGCTCTAAAATAAAAAGCTGCAAAGCTTCTATTCCATAAAAATAAAATTCTCCAAAATAAATATTCCTAACCAGATCTGGAGCAAAATATTCAGTAGTGTAATTTTACCAATTGCACTATATATGGAAGCGAAATTTGGGGTCCAGCCTGATTATAATCATTGGGAGAGAAACCCAATAGAATATCCACGTACAGATTTCTGCAGAATTGTCCTAAAAATCCAATAGAAAGTACCAAATAATGCACGCAGAGCAGAACTTGGAAGATTCCCTTGAATTGTAAATATTAAGGAAAGTACACAAACAATTTAGCACCATTTGAAATGAAGCCCCAAAACACCCATTCAATTCAAAGCGCTGGAAACCCAAGGGCTGTAACCTGATGAGTCCCCTATGTCAGCTGTTATTCTGGGTGACGGAGAAATCGCAAATTGTACTGCCAGATATTTTTTATTTGATTTATTTTACCTTTATTTAACTAGGCAAGTCAGTTAAGAACATATTATTATGATATGATATGTACAGTTGAAGTCGGAAGATTACATACACCTTAGCCAAATACATTTAAACTCAGTTTTTCATAATTCCTGACATTTAATCCTAGTAAAAATTCCCTGTTTTAGGTCAGTTAGGATCACCACTTTAGTTTTAAGAATGTGAAATGTCAGAAGAATAGTAGAGAGAATGATTTATTTCAGTTTTGATTTCTTTCATCACATTCCCAGTGGGTTAGAAGTTTACATACACTCAATTAGTATTTGGTAGCATTGCCTTTAAATTGTTTAACTTGGCTCAAACGTTTAGGGTAGCCTTCCACAAGCTTCCCACAATAAGTTGGGTGAATTTTGGCCCATTCCTCCTGACAGAGTTGGTGTAACTGAGTTGGGTTTGTAGGCCTCCTTGCTCACACATGCTTTTTCAGTTCTGCCCACAAATGTTCTATAGGACTGAGGCCAGGGCTTTGTGGCGGCCACTCCAATACCTTGACTTTGTTGTCCTTTAAGCCATTTTGCCACAACTTTGGAAGTGTGCTTGAGGTCATTGTCCATTTGGAAGACCCATTTGCGACCAAGCTTTAACTTCCCGACTGATGTCTTGAGATGTTGCTTCAATATATCCACATAATTTTCCTCCCTCATGATTCCATCTATTTTGTTAAGTGCACCAGTCCCTCTTGCAGCAAAGCACCTCCACAACATGATGCTGCCACCCCGTGCTTCACGATTGGGATGGTGTTCTTCAGCTTGTACCAGTCCCTCTCCCTTTTTCCTCCAAACATAACGATGGTCTTTATGGCCAAACAATTCTATTTTTTTTTCATCTGACCAGTGGTCATTTCTCCAAAAAGTACGATCTTCGTCCCCATGTGCAGTTGCAAACCGTAGTCTGGCTTTTTTATGGTGGTTTTGGAGCAGTGGGTTTTTCCTTGCTGAGCGGCCTTTCAGGTTATGTCGATATAGGACTCGTTTTACTGTGGATATAGATACTTTTGTACTTGTTTCCTCCAGCATCACACAAGGTCCTTTGCTGTTGTTCTGGGATTGATTTGCACTTTTCGCACCAGAGTACATTCATGTCTAGGAGACAGAACGCATCTCCTTCCTGAGCAGTATCAAGGCTGCGTGGACCCATGGTGTTTATACTTGTGTACTATTGTTTGTACAGATGAACGTGAAACCTTCAGGCGTTTGGAAATTGCTCCCAAGGATGAACCAGACTTTCTGAGGTCTTGGCTGATTTCTTTTCTTTTCATCGGAAAATGAAGAGGCGCTGAGTTTGAAGGTAGGCCTTGAAATACATCCACAGGTACACCTCCAATTGACTCAAACTATGTCAATTAGCCTAACAGAAGCTTCTAAAGCCATGACATCATTTTCTGGCATTTTCCAAGCTGTTTAAAGGCACAGTCAACGTAGTGTATGTAAACTGCTGAACCACTGGAATTGTGATACAGTGAATTATAAGTGAAATATTCTGTCTGTAAACAATTGTTAGAAAAATGACTTGTGTCTTTCATAAAGTAGATGTCCTAACCAACTTGCCAAAGCTGTAGTGTGTTAACAAGAAATTTGTGGATTGGTTGAAAAACAAGTTTTTAGGTAAACTTCAACTGTATATGATTGCCATAGCCTGAGGGACATCCCATGAACATTCCCTGGAGTTTTTACATTGCATATAACTTACAAGCAATACATAGTGTAACCATCATCCTCTTACATTTTGTTATTCATTTATTAGCCATTGTTTATCTTATTAAATTAAATGAATCGACCAAATATGACACAATACAACAGCAGTAGTGTTGTGCCTGTATACTTTATCTAGTGTTATTACTACTGCTACTGAAATTAACTATTGTTATTACATTTTAGTAAACGCTCTTATCCAGAGGGACTTACCGGAGCAATTAGGGTTAAGTGCCTTGCTGAAGGGCACATCGACAGACTTTTCACCTAGTCATCTCGAGGACTTGAACCAGCGACCTTTTGGTTACTGGTCCAGCGCTCTTAACTGCAAGGCTAACTGTATTTCATTATCCTCATTGCATTGTACTGTAATTACTGAAACACTGTACTACAATATTGCTTTGGCAATAAAGCAATAAAGCAATCTGAATGAGAGAGAGAGAGAGAGAGGGAGAGAGAGGGAGAGAGAGAGAGAGAGAGAGAGAGAGAGAGAGAGAGAGAGCACTTTCACAAATAGACAGGGAGAGAGAAAGGGAGCTACTTGAACTTAGACATAAAGATGGGAAACTAAGACCACTAATAGATGCAAAGCAAACTACCTACAGTAAGCCATGGAATGTAGATGAAAAACAGATAGTGGAGAAAATTATGTGACAGTTGAGTAAGGGTCAGGAGGGGAGAGGATGACCAAGGCTTACTTGGCCTCCAGGACAAGAGCCAGAATCCCGGCCGCGATGGGTGCAGCACTGGATGTCCCCGCAAAGTGGGTGACACAACCGTCCCCTAGATTGGACACTGTCACCTGCAGAGCACACAACAGAACACTGTACATTTCAGTTGCAACTTAACAAATATAATGGTGTACACACACACGACAACACATTTTTTTTTACGTGCAGGGTACACTCTTAGCAAAAAAGGTGCTATCAAAAACCTAAAAGGGTTACCCTTTGGAGAACCCTTTTGGTTCCAGGTCAAACCCTTTTGGGTTCTATGTAAAAAAAAAACACAAATGTGTTTACATCCCTTGTTAGTCAGTATTTCTCCTTTTCCAAGATAATACATTACATCCACCTGACAGTTGTGTCATATCGAGAAGCTGATTAAACAGCATGATCATTATGCAGGTGCCCCTTGTGCTGGGGACAATAAAAGGTCACTCTAAAATATGCAGTTTTTTCACGCAACACAATGCTACAGATGTCTCAAGTTTTGAGGGAGCCCGCAATTGGCATGCTGACTTCAGGAATGTCTAACAGAGCTGTTGCCAGAGAATTTAATGTTAATTTCTCTACCATAAGCCACCTCCAACGTCGTTGTAGAGAATTTGGCAGTACGTCCAACCGGCCTCACAACCGTAGAACATGTGTATAGCGTCGTGTGGGCGAGCGGTTTGCTGATATCAACGTCATGAACAGAGTGCCCCATAGTGGTGGTGGGGTTATGGTTTCGGCAGGCATAAGCGACGGACGACGAACACAAGAGCATTTTATCGATGGCAATCTGAATGCACAGAAATACCGTGACAAGATTGTGAGGCCCATTGTAAGGCCTATTTCTTTTTAAGGTATCTGTGGCTAACAGATCCATACCTGTATTCCCACATGTGAAATCCATAGATTAGGGCCTAATGACTTAATGACTGATTTCCTCACATGAACTGTAACTCAGTAAAATCCTTGAAATTGTTGCATGATGCGTTTGATATTTTTGTTCGGTATAGTTATTTAGACCATGCACCTGGGACAATTGTTGAATGTGAGTACACTCTTTTTTAACCAAAGAAACACATTCATACATAGTTAGCTATTATGCTCTCGGGTGAAGATTTCAGTGAAGCCACACGTGGGGGAACTGATTTTGTGACAGCGACCAGGGGAAATGTATCTCTCTCTCTCTCTCTCTCTCTCTCTCTCTCTCTCTCTCTCTCTCTCTCTCTCAATTTTGAGGAGTTAGCGAGGGAACTTTCAACTCGGGATAACCAGTCATATGAAAGCGAATCCTTCAGAACTAACCTGCTCCTCTACCTCCTCGGGTGCAGGTTAACCCAGGGCTACTCCACTTACCCTGAATGAAATGACTGAGCCACAAGTTGAGGACCGACGAAACCATATTCCCTCCCTCTTGCAAAGACTGTGTCATCATCCCATTCATTTGAGGAAGACGACTGAATACATATTTCATCAATCAAATGTTTCTGTCGTTGTGTTAAAATATAATCGCATTATACTGTACGTCGAGCAATGACAGAATGCATTTGAAACTTCACACAGTAAAACTTTTGTCTGAAAGTTTGTTGTCGATAGCGGTGGGAAAAAGGAGGCTTGTGGTTGTGCATTGATGAGCACACCGAAGTAGATCAGTAATAAAATAAAGACAGCACTTCTAAAAGCCTATTTCACAACATAAACCCGCTGAATTTGCAACGATAACTAACGATTTTTGGCACAACTGTAAATGTGGCACTGACTCGCACATGGAAGAGTTCAGTATATTCGACTAACCGTGCGCAACATGCAGCTCGCTACAGTTAGTGGCAGGCGGGCAAGCAACATCCACCGTCGTCGTACGGATGACGCCTGAGCTGAAATGTGACGCTAACTGAAGCTGGTTAGCTTTAGAAAACCTTGAGTAAATCTAGCTGGCTTTCGCAGGAAACACTTCTGAGCATGAATGTGGTGACTGACTGAATGCCTCAGGGGAGTAAGCCTGGAAGTAGCAGTAGTCACAGTCAGTGGTAGGTGTTACTGGGTAATATTAGACTGTTAGTCTGTATCCATGGAGCTGAGCATACAGACATGTTTCTTTCCTGGCCTTCGACTTTGTCACACTCCTGAACTGAGTGCACATCAACACCTCTCTTCCTTCTCTCGTTCCCTCTTCTTCTCTGCCACTTCAGCCGCGGTGCCACGCTTCACCTCCAATTAACACTTGCGACTGTGTGTGTGTGTGTGCATCCACACATATCTGCCAGCCACATCCTGCCCAGCAGCCTCCCAGGTCAACCGTGAGGCCGCTATAAATATCACAGCAGTTAACAGGCTGCTAACAGGAGCTAAAGAGCAGTGCTGCACTCGCTCTCACACAGTGTCGAATAGATACACACACACACACACACACACACACACACACACACACACACACACACACACACACACACACACACACACACACACACACACACACACACACACACACACACACACACATCATCAAATAGATATACACGCACGCACGCAGACACACCCACCCACATACACAGAGACTTACTAGGGGTAGTGTGTTTTCCAAACTGGCTCCAGTTAGAGTGACAGCCATGACAGCAGGGCAGGGCTCACCGAAAAAGGCGGGCTTGCCCATGTGAGTGACCGCACCGATGGCAATGCTGTAGACACTGTTGACATAGCCGTCTGCTCCACAGTGGTCGTTCACCAACCCACCATTACCAGACGCCCACACAAATATACTTCCTTTTCCACCTCGCCCCTGTATGAAGGTGAAAGAGAGCGGAGAGGGGAGTTGGTGGAAGGATAAAATTGAATAGAATAGAATTACATGGAATAGAGAAAAGCGAGCGTGCACGCGTGCATGAGTTTGTGTGTGTGGACGTGCATGTGTGCATGCATGTACAGTATGAGTGTGTGTATACTTGCGTGCCTGCATGTACTTTTCCTGTGTGTGTGTGTGTGTGTGTGTTATCCTTGCCTTCTGCGTGCCCAGCCTCAGTGCTTTCTGTGTGAGTGTCCCCGGCCCGGCCATCTCCTGTCCGTCGTCCCGCGGGCCCCAGCAGCACACGTACACATCGATGAAGTCGTTGTTGAAGGTCAGAGACGTGGCCTCCATGGAGTCAGTCACCGTGCCGTCCAGCAGACGGATACCTGGCCGGGTCAAAGGCCAGAGGTCAAGGGGCAGAGGGAAGAGGTCAGGGGGGACAGTTCACTCCAAGGATGATTTTTTTTACTGCACATTTATTATGATATCGATCTAGCCCTGTGAATTGGTTTGAACAGCTGTTAGCTTTTAGAGTTATAGTATGACACTAGAATAAAAACAGTGATTTTCAGAGGATATTTTTATTCAAATGTCCCAATACATTTTCTTGTTGATGCATACTTCTGCTATGGTCTGTACGGCTGTATTATATTAGTGATCCTCACAAAAAAAACGAATTACAACAACTCAAACCCAAAATGAGGTGTTCAATTAGGTCTGTATGGCTCAATAATAGTGTGTCCCTGTCAAATCCAAACACAAACACTGATTAGATATATTTCTCTCGTCATTCACAAATACAGCTGAATATCAACACCTAAACTGGCTGCAATAGACGTATTGATTGCTGGGCTTCATCGAAGGAATGCGCTGCAAATGCATTGTTCTGTTGTGGATCCGCCTGTGGTCCCTTTGTCCTCGTTATCAAGCCTCAGCGCTATGACTCACTTTAACTAGGTCTGCCTCCCAAAAACCCACCCTATTCCCTATTTTTTTTGGTGCACTGCTTTTGACCACGGCCCATCAAACGTAGTACGCTATATGGGAAATAGGGTGCCATTTGGGACTCATACATTATCTCGCCAGCTTATGTCATAACCAATCACTGGCATTGCATTACCCTGTTGTCATTTGCCTTTTATTGAGCCATTTCATTACATTTGATGGGTGATCGTCCTCGTAGCATGTTACCACCGCACTGCTACATATCATATCATTTCTCTGGTAATATAAACACGGCTCTTCTCGTCTTCACGAACGCACTGTCACTCTACTGCTCATTGTCACCTCGCCTAGCGTCTCCTACTCAGTCCGACTGAGTCATGGAATGATTGAATCATAATGGTATACTGCATTAGACAATATCATGTCTCGTAGACAATGTACGTTTGTCAGAGTACAGTGCAATCCTATTATATGTACATATTATGGTACAATCATTCAACTTCTACCGGTATTTCCTTTTGATAGATTACATTGGCATGGACGCGGGCAGTGTTGTACTCACCACCGATCCTGGCGTTGAAAGCGATGCCCACGCCACAGTAAGAGTTGTTGGCCTCCATGGCCACTTCCCCTGCACACCGGGTGCCATGACTGGGACAGGTCAGAACGTTATGTCGTACACATGCACACACAAACATGCACGCACATAAACACGCAGGCACTCTTCTCACGCACGCACACACACAAAACAAAAAACGACTGTATCTCTGCGCAAGTTTTGACAAAGGACAACCCATTCCAAAAATGAGGAAACAAAACTTCAAAGGGAAAGACGACTGCAAATAGTGAGAGATGACAGGGGAACACGAAGAATGAGAGAGGGGGGTGAAAAGAGTGAGATGACAGGGGAACACGAAGAATGAGAGAGGGGGGTGAAAAGAGTGAGATGACAGGGGAACACGAAGAATGAGAGAGGGGGGTGAAAAGAGTGAGATGACAGGGGAACACGAAGAATGAGAGAGGGGGGTGAAAAGAGTGAGATGACAGGGGAACACGAAGAATGAGAGAGGGGGGTGAAAAGAGTGAGATGACAGGGGAACACGAAGAATGAGAGTGGGGGGTGAAAAGAGTGAGATGACAGGGGAACACGAAGAATGAGAGAGGGGGGTGAAAAGAGTGAGATGACAGGGGAACACGAAGAATGAGAGAGGGGGGTGAAAAGAGTGAGATGACAGGGGAACACGAAGAATGAGAGAGGGGGGGGTGAAAAGAGTGAGATGACAGGGGAACACGAAGAATGAGAGTGGGTGGTGAAAAGAGTGAGATGACAGGGGAACACGAAGAATGAGAGAGGGGGGTGAAAAGAGTGAGACGAATGTAGGGATTAAGAAGCGCGTTACCCGTTCTCCTCGTCTCTGAGTGGCATGGGGTCATGGGAAAGGCCGTGGGAGCCGCGCAGGTCAAAACTGGCCAAGGCCTCCTGAGAGACACACCATCGTGTAATGTCAGGGAACAACATGGAGAGCATGTAGCCTGATCCCAGATCTGTTATTAGCTGTACAACTTTTATGGTTGTTAGGGGTTGGCTATACAGCACGATCGGGTCTGGCATCAGAATTGGGAGGACGTGGAAATGACACAGGAGGTAATAAAACGGCATTTCTAGAAGCATATTGATGTGTCATGATGGTCGTCTATGTGTTGTCCTGCTCTCTCATTCTATACGGGGGGGACAAGCTGTTCACTGCGAGGGGAGGAGAGGACAGGCTACACAGCAGATAAATGATGTGTGTCTATCGAGTCAAATGTGATCAAGGAGGTGCACTCGAGGAGACAGGAGTCAGAGTATAACCTCATGTAGCCCTGCTTCAATCTCTCTCTCAGGCTGAACCTGAGTGCCAAACTACATGTTGGCCTGTTGGCTTTGATCTGAACAGTGGCTCTCAGATTATAAATGATAGAAAGCAGTAGTAGCCAGTCAATTGTCTGGCAGTCAGTCCACTACAGCGCCTCTACTCTGGGTGAGTTGGTGTAGAGTGCAGTCGCCCCTAGACGCTGATCTTGGGTCAGTTTACAATTTCCCCCACTAATGGTTAGGGTTGGGATTCGAGGAGGAGAAGCTGATCCTAGATCTGTATCTAGGTTGAAACTTCACCCGAAGCAGTTAGCAGCGCTCCACTATAGCTTCATCAATTTGACATGGGTGTTAATCTATCTGCTTTATAGCATTATCTACTGTACATACAGTAAATGCTTCATGAATGAATTGTGTAATGGCCCATTAGGACAGATGATATAGATGGTCACTTCAAAATAAACCGATCAAGTTTACTCACAAAGTTTCTCTTCAGATCCGTGTTTGTATGATCCACACCTAAAGGGGAGGCAGGAAAGTAAATATCAGTGTTTGTACATAAAAGCTACAAATGAGGGATACAGGAGCTGAAAGGATGCATGATTTAACACGCAATGAGTCTGGATGTTCCTCCATTCTCTCTTCTTTGAACCTGAAGGGATTTCTAAAAAATGTAAGCGGTCCGGCTGGGAGAGAGAAGACGAGGAGAGGAGAGGAAAAAGAGACAGAGAGGATGCAGAGGACAGAGAGGATGCAGAGGACAGAGATGATGCAGAGGACAGAGAGGATGCAGAGGACAGAGAGGATGCAGAGGACAGCGAGGATGCAGAGGACAGAGAGGATGCAGAGGACAGAGAGGATGCAGAGGACAGAGAGGATGCAGAGGACAGCGAGGATGCAGAGGACAGAGAGGATGCAGAGGACAGAGAGGATGCAGAGGACAGAGAGGATGCAGAGGACAGAGAGGATGCAGAGGACAGCGAGGATGCAGAGGACAGAGAGGATGCAGAGGACAGAGAGGATGCAGAGGACAGAGAGGATGCAGAGGACAGAGAGGATGCAGAGGACAGAGAGGATGCAGAGGACAGAGAGGATGCAGAGGACAGAGAGGATGCAGAGGACAGAGAGGATACAGAGGACAGAGAGGATGCAGAGGACAGAGAGGATGCAGAGGACAGAGAGGATGCAGATGGGATGCAGGATGCTCTCTACTTCAATCTCTCCATCTCTCCTGCCCCCTCTCTCTCTCCCCTTTTCTTTCTCCTGTGGAACGGGCTCTCTGCTAGGTCCTTTTTCTGCTCTCTCACCCCATCTCTCCCTCTTTTCCTCCTCCCTCCATCTCCCCTCCCTCTCTCTTCTCCTGTGGCTGAGCCCCTGCGGACTCTAGCTATACTTTCTCAATCTGTCTCTATCTCTCCCTCCCTCCCTCCTCCCTCTCATCCCCATCTCTCCATCTCTCTTCCCCTCTTTCTCTTCTCTCCTCCTGTTGCAGGGCCCCTGTGGACTCTCTCACAGACAGGCGAATGGAGGCCCCAGGAGGGCCCGGCCCGCTCTGCCACACACACACACGCACAAACACGCTCACACACACACAGGACGCGCCAGCCCTTTGTCCCACACAGGCTGTGCCGCCAGGTTGCCATGACAACCCACCGTTGACCGAGGCGGCCTGATTGTGTTCATCTGTGAAGGGTTAGAGCCCGGGTGAGTACAAGCACACCACGCCTGGCCACAACCTCCGTCTCTCTCTCTCTCTCTCTCTCTCTCTCTCTCTCTCTCTCTCCTTCCTCCTCTCTCTGTGTGTGTGTGTGAATCTTAGCCTCCCAGTAAATATGTCCCTCTCCATATCTCTATCCTCTCTTTTCTCTCGCCGCATTCTCTTTTTCTTCCAGTCTCCCTTCTGTCCTTCTTTCGTTTCCTCTCCGAGCCCAACAGCCAGCTTAATAGATCATGGAGACCAAAAAGAAATCAACCCATTATCATTGACATATACTAACAGTGAACTCAAAATCTACATCTACCTGTAGTAGAGAGAATCCCCTCCTGTGAGCATCACCTGTATAAAGCCTGGGCCTGTCTGGGTCTGTTCTCTGAGGTGTAGTGAATTACCACCAGGCTGCCGCTGGTGAAGGAGCTCGCCTTGTTAACAAAGTTCAGTGAGCAGCGTTTCTGTGTGCGTGAGTGCATGAATGTGCGTCCGCATTCGTGAGTGCTTGTGTGTCAGCTGTGATTCTGTGTGCGCGTGTGTGTGTGTGACTGTGCGTGTGTGTGTGTGTGTGTGTGAGTACGGGCGTGAGTGTGCGTGTGTGAACAGCGTTTCTCTGTGTGTATGTGTGTGTTTATGCGTCCAAGTGTGTGTCTGAGCCGTCTTCACACTACTCAAGTCACCGCTAAGAGGTGACACACACCGCTCACCGCTGCAGGGATGTCATCAGGCATTATCGTCAAGCCACCGAGGGAGGGGACACGGAGGGGCACAGAGGACAAACCCACAGCCTTGTCCCCCCTGACTGAGGAGGCTCCCGTGGGCGGCCGGTGACAACAGTAACGATGATGGGATGTGGTGTGGTGGTAATCATCCTGAAAATAGCCATGTCTAACAGGGCAGCCCTCTGCCAGCCTAATGAAGATCTCAGCAGCCACAGTGGAAATTAGCCGTCCAACATTGGCTTTAAAGGAGTGATGTGGTTTGTGTGTGTCTGTGTGTTGAGGATGTTGGGTTTGTGGGGGGGGAGTGGCGGCTCTGTGTGTGTTTGTGTGGGCGCGTGTGTGTGTGTTTCTCTGTGTGTGTGTGTGTAGTATCTAATGCTCCCCGTCATGAAGAGACATTGTAACATAAAACGGGGTTCTAGGAAAGGCTGGTGAAAGTACAAACACACCATGCTTGTCTTCTGCACACACCACACACTCAAACACCCACATACAGTGCCTTGCGAAAGTATTCGGCCCCCTTGAACTTTGCGACCTTTTGCCACATTTCAGGCTTTAAACATAAAGATATAAAACTGTATTTTTTTGTGAAGAATCAACAACAAGTGGGACACAATCATGAAGTGGAACGACATTTATTGGATATTTCAAACTTTTTTAACAAATCAAAAACTGAAAAATTGGGCGTGCAAAATTATTCAGCCCCCTTAAGTTAATACTTTGTAGCGCCACCTTTTGCTGCGATTACAGCTGTAAGTCGCTTGGGGTATGTCTCTATCAGTTTTGCACATCGAGAGACTGACATTTGTTCCCATTCCTCCTTGCAAAACAGCTCGAGCTCAGTGAGGTTGGATGGAGAGCATTTGTGAACAGCAGTTTTCAGTTCTTTCCACAGATTCTCGATTGGATTCAGGTCTGGACTTTGACTTGGCCATTCTAACACCTGGATATGTTTATTTTTGAACCATTCCATTGTAGATGTTGCTTTATGTTTTGGATCATTGTCTTGTTGGAAGACAAATCTATGTCCCAGTCTCAGGTCTTTTGCAGACTCCATCAGGTTTTCTTCCAGAATGGTCCTGTATTTGGCTCCATCCATCTTCCCATCAATTTTAACCATCTTCCCTGTCCCTGCTGAAGAAAAGCAGGCCCAAACCATGATGCTGCCACCACTATGTTTGACAGTGGGGATGGTGTGTTCAGCTGTGTTGCTTTTACGCCAAACATAACGTTTTGCATTGTTGCCAAAAAGTTCAATTTTGCTTTAATCTGACCAGAGCACCTTCTTCCACATGTTTGGTGTGTCTCCCAGGTGGCTTGTGGCAAACTTTAAACAACACTTTTTATGGATATCTTTAAGAAATGGCTTTCTTCTTGCCAATCTTCCATAAAGGCCAGATTTGTGCAATATACGACTGATTGTTGTCCTATGGACAGAGTCTCCCACCTCAGCTGTAGATCTCTGAAGTTCATCCAGAGTGATCATGAGCCTCTTGGCTGCATCTCGGATCAGTCTTCTCCTTGTATGAGCTGAAAGTTTAGAGGGACGGCCAGGTCTTGGTAGATTTGCAGTGGTCTGATACTCCTTCCATTTCAATATTATCGCTTGCACAGTGCTCCTTGGGATGTTTAAAGCTTGGGAAATCTTTTTGTATCCAAATCCGGCTTTAAACTTCTTCACAACAGTATCTCGGACCTGCCTGGTGTGTTCCCTGTTCTTCATGATGCTCTCTGCGCTTTTGACGGACCTCTGAGACTATCACAGTGCAGGTGCATTTATACGGAGACTTGATTACACACAGGTGGATTGTATTTATCATCATTAGTCATTTAGGTCAACATTGGATCATTCAGAGATCCTCACTGAACTTCTGGAGAGAGTGTGTGAACAGCGTTTCTCTGTGTGTATGTGTGTGTTTATGCGTCCAAGTGTGTGTCTGAGCCGTCTTCACACTACTCAAGTCACCGCTAAGAGGTGACACACACCGCTCACCGCTGCAGGGATGTCATCAGGCATTATCGTCAAGCCACCGAGGGAGGGGACACGGAGGGGCACAGAGGACAAACCCACAGCCTTGTCCCCCCTGACTGAGGAGGCTCCCGTGGGCGGCCGGTGACAACAGTAACGATGATGGGATGTGGTGTGGTGGTAATCATCCTGATAATAGCCATGTCTAACAGGGCAGCCCTCTGCCAGCCTAATGAAGATCTCAGCAGCCACAGTGGAAATTAGCCGTCCAACATTGGCTTTAAAGGAGTGATGTGGTTTGTGTGTGTCTGTGTGTTGAGGATGTTGGGTTTGTGGGGGGGGAGTGGCGGCTCTGTGTGTGTTTGTGTGGGCGCGTGTGTGTGTGTTTCTCTGTGTGTGTGTGTGTAGTATCTAATGCTCCCCGTCATGAAGAGACATTGTAACATAAAACGGGGTTCTAGGAAAGGCTGGTGAAAGTACAAACACACCATGCTTGTCTTCTGCACACACCACACACTCAAACACCCACATACAGTGCCTTGCGAAAGTATTCGGCCCCCTTGAACTTTGCGACCTTTTGCCACATTTCAGGCTTTAAACATAAAGATATAAAACTGTATTTTTTTGTGAAGAATCAACAACAAGTGGGACACAATCATGAAGTGGAACGACATTTATTGGATATTTCAAACTTTTTTAACAAATCAAATCAGAGCACCTTCTTCCACATGTTTGGTGTGTCTCCCAGGTGGCTTGTGGCAAACTTTAAACAACACTTTTTATGGATATCTTTAAGAAATGGCTTTCTTCTTGCCAATCTTCCATAAAGGCCAGATTTGTGCAATATACGACTGATTGTTGTCCTATGGACAGAGTCTCCCACCTCAGCTGTAGATCTCTGAAGTTCATCCAGAGTGATCATGAGCCTCTTGGCTGCATCTCTGATCAGTCTTCTCCTTGTATGAGCTGAAAGTTTAGAGGGACGGCCAGGTCTTGGTAGATTTGCAGTGGTCTGATACTCCTTCCATTTCAATATTATCGCTTGCACAGTGCTCCTTGGGATGTTTAAAGCTTGGGAAATCTTTTTGTATCCAAATCCGGCTTTAAACTTCTTCACAACAGTATCTCGGACCTGCCTGGTGTGTTCCCTGTTCTTCATGATGCTCTCTGCGCTTTTGACGGACCTCTGAGACTATCACAGTGCAGGTGCATTTATACGGAGACTTGATTACACACAGGTGGATTGTATTTATCATCATTAGTCATTTAGGTCAACATTGGATCATTCAGAGATCCTCACTGAACTTCTGGAGAGAGTTTGCTGCACTGAAAGTAAAGGGGCTGAATAATTTTGCACGCCCAATTTTTCAGTTTTTGATTTGTTCAAAAAGTTTTAAATATCCAATAAATGTCGTTCCACTTCATGATTGTGTCCCACTTGTTGTTGATTCTTCACAAAAAAATACAGTTTTATATCTTTATGTTTGAAGCATGAAATGTGGCAAAAGGTTGCAAAGTTCAAGGGGGCCGAATACTTTCGCAAGGCACTGTATTTCGTGCACATTCAAGTGCATCAAGGTATACAGAGTCAGAGAGCAGACAGGCATGTCTCAGCTAGACGGAACACTGTAGGTGGTGGAGCAAATGTAAAACATGCGATGAATACAAATGCCTTGAACCTGAGTGACCCGGTCTGAAGTGTGTGCGTGTGTGTGTGCGTGCATCTGCGCGCCTGCGTACGTGTGTTTGTGTAGGTTTACGTGTGTGTGTGTGTGTGTGTGTGTGTGTGTGCGTGCAGCAGGCAGTACTCTGTCTCTTTGTGCCCTGTATTCATCGTGGACCTCAGGGTCGAACACACACAAATCACACATATAGATGCGCAGGGGCCATTTTGTGGCAACAACGAGCCGGGAGCAGCAGTGGCAATGAATACACATCACTTCAGAGGAGACCAAACACACCTGGGTCTCACTTCCTGCTCTCACATTTGCCTGATTTTCTAAAAGATTCACAGTAAATAGGGCTAGCTAACCTCTTCCTTTTCTTACAAACGTAACGTGGCCATATTGCATCGGCGGAGCGTGGGGTTTGTATGTGTATTATGTGGAGGATGTAGATATCTGTAGACCGACGACTACGCCACTGAGAAGATCAATGAAATTGTATTGAGTTGAAAATGATATGTGTCCAACACCCCGAGCTATTCATGTCTGTGAGTCTATCTACCCACTTACCTGAATTTAACCAGGTAGGTTACTATGGATCTTTTACAATACAGACCTGGCAACAAAAGAGTGTCAACTTCGTCTGTGTCTAGTTCACGCAGTTTATCATTCTCAGTGTCTAAAACTGGCTGTGTGTCTCACGTTGTCATATAATCCCACACTAATCCTACTCTCGCCACACGCCTCTGGGAGAGTGTGTGTGTTCACGCAAGTGCGTGTGTGTGCGGGCGAGGTGGGACGCTGTGGCGCGGGGAAGCTGGTGTTATCGTGGCGATAGCGGTGGCGAGGGTGAGACTTCCTGCCCCCACACCTCCCTCCAATTAATCAGCGACGTCGTTAAGAGCGCCCGGGTGGACATGGAGACCTGCCCATAATTAGGGAGCTTTGTTCAGAGCTGGCTGTGAGGGGCTGTGGAGGGGCTGCAAAGGGGGCGGGAGAGCAGAGTGTGTGTGTGTGTGTGTGTGTGTGTGTGTGTGTGTGTGTGTGTGTGTGTGTGTGTGTGTGTGTGTGTGTGTGTGTGTGTGTGGAAGGAGGGAGGGAGGGAGGGAGAGAGGAAGAGTGTGGTGTGTGTGAGGGTGAGCTGTAAAGTGGGACATTAGTATTCAGGCGGCTCAGAGCGCCCCTACCGTTTCCCTGCCTGCCTCCCCACAGACCCTCTCTCTCCCTGGACACTGGAAGAGGCTGAGTAGGTTGGGCTGAAGTGGCGGTGGGTAGCTGGTTACAGTACCAGAGTCCTAATGTGGAGGACAGGTAGGGTGGGGGTCATTTAGGAATAGACCAACTGTAACCCATGTCAATTGTAAGAGAACCTGAAGCCTCATCCACACCTCACTCAAAACCTTTACATCCACCCTAATATCAACTATCTGCTCTCCACAGCTTTGGGTTTTCAACTAAGTGTCTGTCTTGGCAGCATCAATTGTCCTTCAACAATCCATATTTCAATGGCTTATAGTCATATAATGACTTAACTTGCATAGCTGACCCTTTGTTTTTGTCTCTGGCCAACAGTGACAGAGACACACCCATAGAAGTCGATGTCATCTGTGTGTGTTTTCATCTCAGCCAATCAGAGAGAGAGAGAGAGAGAGAGAGAGAGAGAGAGAGAGAGAGTGGGTTACAGGTCTGCGTTGCACACCAATCTCAGCCAATCAGAGAGTGAGCGGGTTACAGGACTGCGTTGCACACCAATCTCAGCCAATACAGCACACTGACATCATGTTCATCTATGTGTGTTTTCATCTCAGCCAATTCAGCACCTGACATCATGTTCATCTGTGTGTGTTTTCATCTCAGCCAATTCAGCACACTGACATCATGTTCATCTGTGTGTGTTTTCATCTCAGCCAATTCAGCACACTGACATCATGTTCATCTGTCTGTGTTTTCATCTCAGCCAATTCAGCACACTGACATCATGTTCATCTGTGTGTGTTTTCATCTCAGCCAATTCAGCACACTGACATCATGTTCATCTGTGTGTGTTTTCATCTCAGCCAATTCAGCACACTGACATCATGTTCATCTGTGTGTGTTTTCATCTCAGCCAATTCAGCACACTGACATCATGTTCATCTGTGTGTGTTTTCATCTCAGCCAATTCAGCACACTGACATCATGTTCATCTGTCTGTGTTTTCATCTCAGCCAATTCAGCACACTGACATCATGTTCATCTGTGTGTGTTTTCATCTCAGCCAATTCAGCACACTGACATCATGTTCATCTGTGTGTGTTTTCATCTCAGCCAATTCAGCACACTGACATCATGTTCATCTGTGGATGGATATAGGTGGATGAGAAGACATGCTAATAATCTCCCACTCTGCCTGTCCTCCATGACTGTATTCCGCTCTGTTCCTCTCCCTACCTATCTCTTTCCTCACTTTTTCTCTCCCCCCTCCCCCCACTCCCTCTCATCCCTGGTTCCGTGTCTCTCCTCCCCGGTTGTGTGTCTCTCTCCTCCATGTATCTTTCCCTTTCTCTTCCTCTCCTGCCTCTCCCTGTATTTCTGCTCTGCTCTCTTGGTGTCTGATCACAGTGGATGAGTGATTATGTTATTAAGGTTATTGTCATGTTCTGGGACATTACAGTAATAACAACAACAGTGGTGAGATGCAACAAAGCGCACACTGCATCACACACATCACGCCACCTTCCCATCTTGGCTGGGTGTCTCTTACAAAACAACCCATTACTAAAGCAGCAATGTGACATCCTCACCCAATCCACTGACCACCAGAGCAGTTAAAGAACTGGGCACACACATCAGTTCCAAATCTACTTTTGATTGATATTTGATTACATTGTCTAATGTGGATTCAGTGTGAAATCAACAACACTTGGAGCCATGTCAACGGATTGTGGTTAAAAGATGTCTGGAAAATAAGACTTAACTCACAAAATGTGAGTATGTTGATTACGTTTTGC